>NC_090022.1:117462890-117705713 GCF_037176765.1 Anolis sagrei | reverse complement strand
TATTAGGGTCTTAAGAAAGCAGTTTATTTCAGTGGAAAAATACTTGCTTGCTCCTTCTGAAGAAGCTGCTCCTGCCTTCCTGGGTCACTTCAGTACAGTCCAGGCTGGTCTTCTCATTAGGCAATGGTCTTTACGCAGCACATGTTGGGCAATGAGAAGGCAACCTCAAAACAGTGCCTGTCAAACCCCCTTGGCTCTTCATCCCCTTTTCTTGGAGAATAAAGCTTTTTGTGCACTACATGAGTTCAAAGGAACCTTTCTAAACTAGTCTCCCCACCTGTCCACACACAAACCAGCTTATATATGGTAGGATGCTATTCTAATCAGTGCTGAAATATCTTCCTGTCTAATTAACTTCAATATGTGAAATGCGGGGGGGGGGGGGGCATCAGATCCTCAGGCTGCCAAAAGTCTGAGGTTATCGCTATATACAAAAGGCTATGGAAATGTGATGGAAACCATATCAGAATCTTGGCAGAGTATCACATAGTATGCATGATGTGTCCCATGGTATTTCCAGTTTCTGTGTTCAGTTGTGAAAGCTGGGCAATGAAGAATACTGACAATAAAGAAAATCCACTCATTGGAAATATGGTGTTGGGGGAGAAGTCTATGAGCACTGTAGAGTGCCAAAACAACAACAAATGGGTGGATCTAAGAGCCAAACAAGCCTGAACTCAAAATGACAAAACTGAGATCATTGTGCTTTGAGCAAATCATGAGATGATATGATTCTCTTGAAAAGACAACAACATTTGGTAAGGGGGAAGGCACCAGGAAGAAGGAAAGATTGCATTACAAATCCATTGGCTCAACCAAGGAGGTTCTATTTTTGCAAGACCAGAGCAGGGCTGCTGATGACTGGGGCTCTTGGAAGTCTCTCATTGATAGGGTTGCCACTAATACTTTGTGACACAAAGTATTATTGTCAGAATAGGTTTTTTCCTCTCTTATTTTCTTTCTGGTCCTAATCTTATGGGTCCTGGATAGGACCTCAAGGAAGAAGAGGCAGTTTCAAATGTTGTGGTGACAACCAATCTCCCACACAACAACCTATACTGCTTCTGATGGTGCCTTTCATAGCACCTTCACACACCTCCATGAAGCAGATGAGGAGAGGGAATAACACAGACCTCAGACAACATTGGATTGCATGCCTCATCATTCCTGGCTAGCCTAGCCAAGACTGAGGAGGAATTGCAGGCCAACAGCAATCATGTCTCTGAGTCAGTCTTGGAACAACGTGTAATCTTAACACAGTTCAGAACCTAGTTTTTTATTTGTGAAGCAGAAATAATATCTATCATACAAGAGAAGTAGAACTGAGACATTGCCAAGGATGAATAGGACTGCTGAAATACTAGCAATCTCATTCATTTTCCATTGGACAAAATCTGAAGCAGCAAGATTTCAATAAAATGTCTCTTTCTTATCCTGGCTTATGAGGACTTATGAGGAAAATGGAGATGATATTAACCAGGGAGTCGATCGATGCCTATGAGAAAAAGAGCCATCATCTCATGTTGCATGAGCTATTTTAGCTAAATAGAGTGAATGTGTATAGCAGGAGATTTTTCAATTGTTTCTCATGCTGTTTTCAGAGTTTTCGGATCTCAGTTAATGCATCCTTCAGAGCAGATGAGGATAATGGCAAATAGGGGACCACCTATGGCATTTTGAAAATGGTGCTCAGAGAAGGCAGACCGTATCATAAGACAGCCAAATTGTTTTCTGCCTCATGATGCAGAACACTCTACAAGCATTTCTTCCCTTCCTTGGCAATAAAAAGCCAATAATCAGAAAATAGCTAGTAATTAATTTCTTTTCTCCCAACACCCCAAATCTGCTTCCTGAGCTGACCACCTTACTCTGCCTAACGTTGGAGCTGGCTATGACAATGTCATGTACTGACTCAGTCCAATTCTCCACTGCTCCCACTATCTCTATTCCCACCCTTATACTTTCATTTAATCCTCTGCAGAAGCATTATTCTGCCTGGTGTATTATGTAAGCATCAGCGAGATGCCTGCTGGCTGAATCCCTCGGAGCAGCTGTGTCAAGCCTGACACATCTTATGCTCAATCCAGCTGGGGAGCAAAACCTGGGGAGATCCATGATCATCACACTTCTCCCTAACTGTTACATCTTAAAACAAGATTGTACTGTGGATGCTATCCTTTAGATGGCAACAGTGATCCATCAAGATAACATTCTCCCGGTAGCTCTGCATGGAATATTTTCCTTCCACAAACACCAGGAGAAGATGCATATTTCTGCACACTTGTATGTTTCTCTTGATCTGAGTACTGCATTACTCTTTTAAAAAGAGCCTCGCTTTCACAGAATCAGCCAAGGTCAAGCATAGTTATCATTGCCCCATCAGTCAGCAAACAATGTTTTGGGAAAGAGCAAAAAATGAAAACCGTGACTGAAATGTACATAGAGAGACTTCTGTGGGCAGAACTTGAATGGAACTTCTCTGTTACTGCCCCCAGGGCCCATTTGAACATCAGAATGATTTTATTTATCCAGCCTTTCTCCCAAAATGGGGTCTATTATAGCACTATTATACCCCAAAAGCTCTCTAGTTCCATCTATGGAATCCTGGGGTTGTAATCCTGGCTGAGAAGGCAAAATGTTCTTCCCTAGAATTCCATAGGGCAGAACAATAGCAGTTAAGTGGAATAATAGCACTATAATTCTGTAGTATGAATGAGCCCAAGATCACCATGATAGCCAAGCCCCTCCCTGTGGCTAATCCTTGAGAGAGATGGAAGAGGGATGGGCTGTGTCTGATGATGACTGAATGCATCTGCCAAGATCTGCTGGAGCTTCTCAGTCTACATCTGGCTTCCCCAGTCCCTACTGCTCTTCACCAGCAATCCAATGACCACGGGGAAGCTATCACAGGAACAGAATGAATCTTGGAGCATCTAGGGGCTTTGCAAAGGGAGGGAGTAGGAGACCAACCATTTACAATCACTGTCCACACACACACACACACACAAGATGGATTTTTTCCCTTAGCAAGATGCTGGTCCGACTAAATGCATTTTTCCACAATTCCACTTTTCCTTCTGCCATAATGTTTTGATAACATAATGCACCATGTTAGTAATTCAACTGAGATGCAATGAGAGTAGAACTACTGGAAGATACAGGGCAAGGATTGTGTGACAGATCACGTGTTTGTGTGTTTGTGTGCATTTGTTTCTCTGCTCTTGATTATTTCTTCATGGTGTATGTTCTGTGAAGTAAGTCAATCGTCGGGATTTGCTTTACTTGATGGGACAAAAAGATGTTGATCAGCGACTTTCCCCAGGGTCCTTGTTAGATAGAATCTGGAACATTTCTTCTTTTATTCAAGGAACATGGGCTTATCGGGAAACAATTTGATTACAGTTTCTGGGCACGGGGGAAATTGCCTTCATTCAAGAACACTGAAGATTATTAGCATATAATGAATGTTTTTTCTTCCAGGATACAGTCAATCCACAAAATAGATACTACAAATTTCCTGTTGCTTTTAAGTTTGAGACATTTGCTTTCCAAACGTTTGATGCAAAGATGGGAATCATACATACAGTCTTCTAGGTACTATTGGATTGCAACTCCTAGCATTCATTACTATTTCCTGTGATCACTGTAGCTTCTGCAATTTACAGTTTAATACATGCAAAACCACTGAGCAAGACAGGAGCCCCCGGTGGCGCAGTGGGTTAAACCCCTTTGCTGGCAGGACTGAAGACCGACAGGTCACAGGTTCGAATCCGGGGAGACGCAGATGAGCTCCCTCTATCAGCTCCAGCTCCTCATGCGGGGACATGAGAGAAGTCTCCCACAAGGATGATAAAAACATCAAATCATCCAGGCGTCCCCTGGGCAACATCCTTGCAGATGGCCAATTCTCTCACAACAGAAGCGACGCTCCTGACACGACAAAAAAAAAAAACCTGAGCAAGACACACTGTTTTGGCCTCATGGGAAGCCAATAGTTAACCCTTTCTGAACAGATCTTGCCAAGAAAATCCCATGATAGGTTCATCTTAGATTTGTGTAAATCATAAATGACTTATCATACATAACCATGATTTTTTAATATACACCCCCTGCTCCCCACATCTTCCCGTGGTTCTTCTATACATATACTTCTGTATTTCCTCAACCTTATTCATGCAGACCTTGTTTTTGTGTTGCTGGAGACTACTGTTCAGGCAGGCATGTAGCCGGGGAGGGGGGGCTTTGGGGGCTTCAGCCCCCCCCCCCCCCGAAATTCTCATGGTGTTCTGCGAAAAGGCATTACTGGTACATTATTTAAACTGTTATGTTTATTCATATCATGATCTGATCACCATGCTCAATATATCTCATATGCATGGGGGTACTGGGGTAACGATACAAAAGGTTTGCTAGGGTAGACCCTCTTTCACTCAGATTCACCCCCCCCCCCCACCCACCCCCGGCAATCAAAATCTTGGATAGGGGCCTGTGTTCAGGGCATGTCCACCCAAGTGAAGACAGAAATTCTTAAAATACTTTTTAAATTACCCTCCAGAGGTCAGTAGAGAGACAGCCCTTCTTATAACCAACCCTTCTTATCACCATGGGGAGAAAGAATAGCCACCTGGTGACTGATGTGTAGTGATAAGAACTTGGAGCTTAAATTAGTTGTGTGATTATGGATAATAAAGCTATCGTATCATGAGACTGAAACGATCTCTAGGGTTATTTAACAGATATCAGGGCCTGCCTACACCAATTATTTGACCCACATTTTACAATCTGCATGGGCCTTGTTTACCCCGTTAATGTCATATGCAGCAATCACATTGTGGT
This sequence comes from Anolis sagrei, assembly GCF_037176765.1. Classification (NCBI taxonomy): domain Eukaryota; kingdom Metazoa; phylum Chordata; class Lepidosauria; order Squamata; family Anolidae; genus Anolis; species Anolis sagrei. Next base: position 117,700,877 of record NC_090022.1, on the reverse strand, counting down.
GAATATGTCTTAAGCAGCCACACATTTTATTTTATTTATTTATTTATTTACAGTATTTATATTTTGCCCTTCTCACCCTGAAGAGGCCTCAGGGCGGATCACAGAACATACATATGCGGCAAATATTCAGTGCCGTTTTATACACAAACAAAACAGACAATAATATATAGATAGAGGTATAGATCGTCCCCCCCCTGTTGGGGTTCAGCCTGAGTTTGAACTTGAACCTGATTCTCTGTTTGTTCCTCCTGATGCTAATGAAAGTATATTTACTGATGCTAATGGAAATGTACCTTTTGATGCCAATGCTCCTGAAATTAGTGAGGAAGAAACTGCTGTAGGTTTGGAAAATGCCAATGTTCCTGAAATTAGTGAGGAAGGAACTTCTGTAGATTTGGAAAATGAAAGTACCAGTGTTCATGAGAATGTTTCAGAGGGAGACCTTGAACTTTCCCTCCCTTCTGCACCTGTTAACTGTAATGACAACAGAAGGGGCCAAATTTGGGAAGACAGAAGTAAATCACTCAGTTTGCGTCGATCCTCCCGAATTCAAGAATTAAAAACATTGGCTTCAAAAAAGAAGGGCGGTTCACGGAACCAATTCTTGAATTTTAATTGCCTTACGCCGGGCTGACTGTCTCAGTTCAGGCATCGTTTCAGAATTGATGAAGACCTTGGCAGTTCTCCCGGTTCCCTGGCCATAGTTTGGGAAGATTTCTAGGATATCAAGTACGGTTAGTGGATTGCTAACAGGTTCCAGTATTTCACAGTGAGGCTTTTGGTTTTGCTTTGTCCATTTAAATTCATGTTTGCTGATTTTGCTGTGGCTTTTGACTTGCATTTTTCCTTTATTTTGTAACCATTTTTCTTCAATAAAAAAGGATTGTTTTTCACAGCCAAGTGTGGTGGATAGTTATCTTAGGGCCTCGTTCCCTGCTCTGGATTGCAACACCCCCCCCCCATATCTTCGGCATCTTGGAGGCTTTTGTGCTCAGTTCTGGCCACGTGGGGGTGCTGTCGCTCCATCTCCCTGCCGAAGAGCTTTGCTCGCAATTTCCTCCTTTTGATCGTATCACTAGCATTTCTTATGGGTGCCTCAGAATACCTCCCCACTTTTAAGCGGTACCTATTTATCTACTCACATATGCTTTCAAACCACTAGGTAGGCAGAAGCTGGGCTAAAGAACAGAGGCTCACCCTGACCCAGGCTTCAAACTGACAGACTTTCAATTGACAATTTCCTAGAATATTCACTAGAGCTCACCTCACTGTGAGACTTGCTTACAAAAAACTCCTCCCATTTGTAGTATTGACAGACACACAGCAGTGACCACTTCACTTCTTTGCTTCCTGTCATGTATACAAATACACCCACAATCTTTAGTGATCCTGTTATGCAGAGGTGCTGTTGTATACTTAAACTAATCTACAATTATGGGCATATAATAATAATAACTATTATTATTATTATTATTATTATTATTATTATTATTTATGCCCCACCACCATCTCCTCAAAGGGGACTCGCGGTGGCTAACCTGAGGCCAAGCCCAATAATTACAATATAGCAAAGTAAAATACAAACAATAACAAACATACAATAAACAATGCAAAATAAAATGGTGGGGGAATATATCCACACCATTCTTTATTCTGGCTAGGGGCCTCTGGAATGTCCAATCCAACCACACCTGGAGGGCCACACAACTCCCTCTCCTATTATACGTAGAGACACATGGAGCATCGGTCATTTGGGGTGAGCAATCTACTGGGTCTCACAAACAGCCCATCTGCTATGAAAAGATGTATTAATATAAAACATTCTCTCTCTTCCTACCCCCTCTTTCTTGGATGATTGATTTCTGGGCTCATTTGAGTTGGATGCCTCACTTATTCACTGGGTGTTCATTTAGCTCTAAATTCTCTTTGTACTACATTGTGCCAATTATTTATTTTCCTTTCTTTAATTTGGTATTATATAAATAAAATTTTATTGAAAGAAAATAGATAATTGATTTTACCCAAGATCCTGTCTCTGCCAATGGTCAGTTAGCATGGCAAAAACAAATAACATGGAGTGTTGTGTTTGCATGTGCCAGAAGAAACGGTTCTGTTCTGTGCTGTTTGGTTTAATCGACAATGGGCCTTAGGCTAGGCTGACCTTCACACATTGTGCACGCAACATGTTTGTCATAGTATGCACACACGAAATAGGAAGAGGAGAGAAGCAAGACTAAAAGCAGGACCTCCAGAGTGAGAATACCACAGAGTCATGCTGGGTATCCTTGAAAATGCCTGAACAGATCATATTGTGTCAGAAGTGGGTACATGAAACAAGAGTACCGGTTCCTGTGGATATGGGGATTCCAAGCACTACACTAGTGTGTGGACAAACCCCACAGTGGCCTCCTGCCATTTCACAGAACCTCAAGCTATCTCTGTCACTTGTTTGAGTGGTTTGTCATTTTATAAAAAGGACACCATTTCATTATCTGGTTGTATACAATGGGATTTTAAACTCCTCAGATTTTGGTGTCCACGGGGGTCCTGGAACCAAACCTCATCAGATACCGAGGGCCAACTCTAGTTGCATCATTGCAAACACACTATAGAAATGCAAACATCTAAGTCCATATTTCCCCCCAAAATAATTATACAAATGTGTTCTCTACATGCCCATTCTTTCTTCTAGCTCATCTTCTTAGCACCTGTATTATCTCTTCTTTCCCTTAATATTCTACCTTCACAATAACTCTGCAGTTAGGTAAATGTGTTGAAAAGGGTGACTTGCACCAAGTCAGTAATGTTTTGGGGGGACTTGAGCCTGGATCTCCCAATTCACATCCCATGCGTCCAACCATCAAACACAACCATTGAATGAGTTTTGCCTTTGTTTCAAACTGCTTTGCTTTGTTGCCATGTGTTGCTGCCACAGTTGATCCATCAATGACTTTCCCAGAATCCAAATGAGCTGCTCTTCAGGGCTCCATGGAAGACATGACTATTGACTAACACTTACTGGGACAGGATCTCACCCACAGTCTGTATTATTGACTGAAATAACTGACAATTAAAACAATGCCTGGGCAGAGAGGTGGGGGTGACATGGACGGTTCCTCCAAAGCAATGCAAAGTTTTGTTGTGTTTTGCTGTCTCTCTTGGCTACTCAGTTTGTGCCTATGCCCCTGATTATTAGGCAGTTGAAGGACATGCCATGCAACAAATAACACATAATGGAGCAACTAGAAGTTTAACACTCATCAATCCTCCTCTCCCCCCCCCCCCCGCTTTGTTTCTCCCCAATTGATTTGTTTCCATCTCAGAGCTTGCCTTGATGAAATGAGAGCTAGTGTTGTAGTGGGTTGAATGTAGAATGTTATAGTGATTTGGATAGTGGTTCGAATGTTGGATGACTTCGGGAAATCAGGGTTCAAATCAGTCATGGAAATCCACTCTGTAATCTTAGGCATGTTTCTGATTAGGAGGAAGCCAATGGAAAGCTTCCTCTGAAGAAATCTTGCCAAGAAACCCTAGCATAGGGCAGCTATAAGTTAGTGTCAACATGGAGGAATATAAAATAACAGGTTGAGGTAATACAGAAGGAAACAACTATACTGAAACCTGGAACCCCTGCATATAGGAATAACATTGATATTATGCATACATGAATTTGCAAGATTATAATCTCAGAGTCAGTTTAAGTGCCTGTCACATGTTGGGTTCTGTCAAGTTTACCTGAGAGCAGAAGCAATCCGCAGTAGAAACCCTGTAATCAGCATTAAGCAGCCAGATACAGGAAATGTTACTTTAATGTCACCAGTTTAGCATTACTATAGGTTTGGTGAGAAATAGAGTTGTGCAATCCAGGTAAACCTTGACCCCTTTTGTGTCCTGGATTTTGGTGGGGGCCCAGATCTGGTTTTTTTGGGAGCCTTCTAAAATCAGTAGGGCAGATATCTGTTTTTGCTCTGAGGTGCTGAAAGGTCCGTTTTCTATTGGGCCGCTGGGGGAGGGGTGCTTCCCAGGTTCCCCTTCCTGTCATAGCAATCATTTAAGCTGTTGCTACTCTAGAAGAGACGCACTCAGCTACAAGTAGGTGCACACATTAAGGAGGCTTCTTGTCTGTTTCTTTACTCTAGAGGAGAGGTGCTCGGCTGCAGGCAAGCATGCGCACTTTCTGGGCCTGCACGCCACACACACACTTTCCAAGGCAAGGGGGCAAGTCTTGTTTCTTACTCTAGAGGAGGCGCTTGGCTGCAGGCAGATGCATGCTTTCTGGGCCTGTATGCCATACATGCACTCTCCAAGGCAAGGAGGTTGCTCATGAGAAGCAGGTGAGGAGCTGGGATCAGTTCCCACTTGCTTTTGTGTCAAATTGATTTTTTTACAGGGAGGGGGCTCCCAAAGTACCGAAGGTACTGAATTAAATGGAGGAAACGGATACTGTGTGCAACCCTAGTGAGAAATCTGAATGTGTTTTTGCTCCAGCTACTGTAGCTGGTCAAAGGGCTTAAAATAACTTTGCAGTATAGACCAGAGTGACACACGTGACAGAGCCTTCTCAGTAGTGGCATCCTGATCATGGTACTCCCCACTAGAGAGCAAGTTGTCCCACATTTTTTCAAGTAGTAGTTAAAAGCAGTTTAGCACATAAGCTAGTATTTGCTTCTGCCGTACTGTTGCTTGTTTTTACTGTTGTTGTTATTTTTTTACAGACATTTATAGTTCCTTATTTTAGATATCTGTAATTTGTGATTGCCTACATAGCTAAAAACACTAAATCTCAGTTGATCTTGGAAGATGAGCAAAATAGGGCCTGGTACACATGGTGGATGGGAAACCATCAAGGAATATCAGGTGCCATAGGCTATATTTCAGTGGAAGGACCAGTCAAAACCACTTTTAAGTATTCCTTCCCTTTAAAAAAGCCTAGTGAAATTTAAGGGGTTGGCAGGCAAATTGAAGCACATATATGGATTTGTGGTCTGAGGTATTTGTACGTTGTAGTGTCTGTGTGTGTGTGTATGTGTGTATTTACACATGGGCTTGAGCTCTTTTGAGATAGTGAAGGATAGAAATCAATTTTTAAAACATGACCCACAATTTTAAGTAATCCTAAGGGAGTCTGCTGGATCCCTTGCAGAAGTACGGATATTGGGCTTCATCTGAAAATTGAAGTATTCTTTAGAAAGTTGTCAGCCACCTTCTTTACAAACCAGGCCAGTTATTAAGGTGTCTTCTTAGAAATGTCCTGATTTTAATCCATGGCTGGCCTTGATTTGGGTGTATTAAATTTCCGCACCTCTTCAAAATGGGCTTATGTATTCCTTGGGGAGTTGCGTGGCTTAATTAAGATCTTTAAAAGGACAAAGGGTGCACATAAATTCAAAGAATCATTATAAATGTCAGTGCACTTTACAAGCTCTGCCAAAGTCAGATAATGAATAACAAGACCTTTAACTTTGTGATGTTCCCAAGCCAGTCTACTTATAGATACAGAGCCTCAAAATAACTGCCATAAAATGCTGACATTTATAACCAAAGATGCATAATAATCTCTTTATGAAGATGTGTAAAAAGACAGGGTGTGTCTTCAAGACAAGGATCCCATTCCTCCTCCGTTCCTCTTTATGGAAATTCAGCCTGCTCAATAAACCCTAGTTTAGGATAATTTCCGAATGCTCCGAATGAGCTGATTAAAATGGATGCTGCTAGAAATTATGGGTTCTTAGTATTTCTCAGAATTAAACAAAAAATACAGTCTAGTGAATCATTTTATTGGCTCCCAAGAATCTAGTTAGGGCTGGTGGAGATGGGAGGAGTGTGTACTTGTTGTTGTGTACTTTCAAGTCATTTCCAATTTATGGTGACCCTATCACAGAGGGCTTTTTGACAAAATTTGTTCAGAGGTGGTTTCCCTTTGTCTTCCTCTGAGGCTGGGAGTGTGTGATATGTCCAAGGGCACCCTTTGGGTCTCCATGGCTGAGAAATCCCAATCTGCAGTTCCAGTCTAAGACTCCCAACCACTACATCACACTAGCTCTTGCGGAGAGAATGCCCCTTTTGAAGTCCGACTATCTCCTGGCTGGGAAAGAAAGTGTGTATTATCTCTGAGTAGATTCCAGTCATAGTATATCTTGAAAATTGTCCAAACTCTTTAGGAAAATGCCTGTCTTCAGACACCTAAGAGAAGAAGGTGTATCAGAAGGAGGTCTTATTTTTCAGCACAGAAATCCTAAACTGCAAGAAATTATGAATATGATGGTTGAGTCCTGCTGGTGGAAGTGAGTGGAGGGACAGAAGTGTTCTTGACTGGTTTAATAGTAATAATAAATAATTTTATTTTTATACCCCGCCACCATCTCCCCAAGTGATCTCGGGGCAGTTTACAAGGGGACAAGCCCGAATACAGATAAAAACAACACACTATAAAATAAATCAAGTAAAAACAAACAGTTACAAAACATCATCATAATTTCTGGACTTCCCCTACAAACCACTGATACAAAGTGGGGGCTGGCAATCCCCAATAGTTTCCTGGTGCTGCCCCCCCCCCCCCCAGGAATCTCCTGAAGGGTTCCCAACTCGACACATCAAAGTACCCTATAAAGCAGAGTGGTTCTCAACCTGTGGGTCCCCAGGTGATTTGGCCTACAACTCCCAGTAATTCTAGCCAGTTTACCAGCTGTTAGGCTTTCCGGGAATTGAAGACCAAAGCATCTGGGGACCCACAGGTTGAGAACCACTGGTCTATCAGAAGGGCTGTGTTTCCCCCCATATAAACCTACCTGGGCTCTAAGATCTACCTTAGAAATATGCTCTGAAAATTGTTTGTTTGTTGGGTTTATATGGATTTGTATTCCCTGCTTCCAATGATGGCATTCAAGGCAGCAAATGAAGGAGATACAATCAAATAAAGCAAACATGGATCAAAGACCAACCAGTTAAAAAAAAAGAACATCTAACCAATTAAAATGCCCTTTCTTAGCAACACAGCTCATCTGCCAGTTGGCCTATCTTTGCCTGCTATGGGAAGGATAAGAGCAAATAAGCCATCTTCTCTTAGAAGGGAGATCCACAGCGGGGGAACAACCACTGAGAAAACCCTCTGATGTCTCCCCACAAAACATGCCTCAAATATAATGGGACCAAAACTGGGACATTGTCTGAAGATCTGAGAGGAAAGGCCCATGCCTCACAAACAAGGTCATGGAGGCAACATCCATCATCAGGATTTATGAGAAGGACATGATCAAAATTTTCAAAAAGCCTATAGGTTTTATTCAGAGATGTGCTACCCATGCTCAACAATAAGACAGCACTCAAGTTGCAGGAGTGACTGTCCTACAAGAACCACACATACAGAATTACATGTTCATGACTATGTTGAGGTGGGGAATATGTGATATTCCCAATGTTATTGGATGAAAATTTCCATCATCCTTCACTCTTTGCTAACAAGGGCAGACAGAAGCTGTAGTTCAGCAACATCTGGGCTGGATTCATAGCTCTATTATTATGCTTTAACTTTCAAAGTCCATTGGATCTTAGGACTAGTAGTCAGATGAGGTTCTGGAGGGCTCTGACTGCAAATTAAAAGTCCCTCCTTTGGCTGTCAGTCAGGGTCACATGACTCCTACACCTGCATTCCATGGACCACACCAAAGGCAATTCTGGATAACTTATTCATCTACTTATGGCCTTACTACCTCTAAAAATGCACTTGATATGCTTACAAAAGTCATTAACAAGGTCACAGTCCATGGTCAAAACTGAAGAATTTACTTGCTTAAGGATATTGCTGGTATATATGACAAACAGGTTTCCTACATGATCACGGAATGAGGTCATTCTTTTACAGATTCCAAAACAACTCAAAAGATGCATTCCTATGTGGATGAAGTATTCCTCGTTTCATAGCACAGGTGAGAGGTATGTTCTATTTAGATAACAAACCTAGAGCCTGTTCATTTTGAACGTTAAATTGCTGCATAATATGGAAAACAAGCCAAAGGAAAGCCAAGTCTGTTATTGTAGTGCTCTGGGTTTGAAGCCTTCTAGGTCAAGGGAGCAACTGCTCTCACAAGGCACGAGGGCAAAGAGCTATGTCATAAACGTGCAGAACAACAAGAATCCACACAGAGACTTTACCATCCCTGGTCTTCCTTGTGTCTTGCCTTTTAATGGATTTTAAACTAAATGCCACTAGGCTTATGTCTTTACCTGTCTCAGCTATGGTTTCCCCATGTGGTACAGGACTTCTATTCCCATGAACCCCATCCAGCCCGGCCACTGTTGACAGATGTCCATCAATATATGGAATGACACAGGTTCCTGAATAAATATGGAAACCTTTATTTTGATGAACCTCTTAACTTATTGCATCATTTTCTTAAAGCCACAAACCATGATCACAAACACAAGAAATTGCAAACACTTTATTTACACTTTATTTCTTTATTTGCTGGATGTCTATTTCTCAATGGTCTTAGGAATAACATATTTATTTATTTATGATATTTCTATCCCGCCTTTCTTGAACCTGAAGGTAACTCAAGGCAGCTTACAACAAGGCAGCAATTCGATGCCTAGCAATACACAATTAAAACGACATTTAAACAGAATTAAAATACATTCAATAAAACCTTTAAAAACATATAAAACCAATGCCTTCATTGTTAGTCTCATTGTGCAAAAATTGTCGTCTGAGCCGTTCCAATGTTCATTTTTGTCTAATTCCGCGTTTGTTGCATTAGGTTCCGAAGGCTTGTACAAAAAGCCACATTTTCACTTTTTTCTGGAAGATCAAGGGGGAGGGGGTGATCTAATATACATTCTACATAATACCATTCTACATAGGTTGATAATGCACAGACATATGAAAGTATCACAATGATGTGTCCATGTTGCTCTTTTAATGTTATGTCTCAAACATTTTAAAATAAAGGGAATGTAAAATGTAAAATGACTCACTCTCTGATTCACTTGTACAGCACAACCCCTATACCTGTGGGGGATATGTGACTGAACTTACTGTGGAAACAGGAAATGCAGATAATAGTAAACCTTATGGAATTTAACCACTTCTGCCAGAAGGTACCACAGGATTACACTGGAGTACCTTGAAAATTCCTACAGAGGATATATTTTGTCAGATGTGGGTAAGTGAAACTGCTGGTCCAGATCTCACAGGTACAGATGTTGTATATGATAATATATATTGGAAATTCCATAACCTATTGGAAATGACTGCACCATAAACTTATTGAAAAAGTAATATGATGTCACATCCATTTGGCAAATGTGAATGTCCATGAACATGTGGAGACCACCTTTTGAAAACCACTAGTCAATAAGAAGAGCATGACCTTGTTAGAAGTCAACCCTTTGAACAAGGGATGTTCATAAGCATTCATGTAATGGCACACAGGTATCTCAGTTGTTAAACTGAAGAACCATGTCTTTAAACTGCCAAGGGTAAAGACATGCCACTACAAAAAATATTGGTTAGCAGAGGATGGTTGTTCCTTTGAAGTAGAATTTCCAGTTGTAATTGCCCAAAAGATATACACTCCCTTGAAACCTCTTAGTTAAAATATGCACTCAGAGATAAGAACAAAGTCTTCTTTGAAAAATAACATATCTTGTTTACTCATAAACAACTTGTATACATTCAGAATATTAGTCCATGGTCCAATGTGTTTCAGCATAGATAGTCCAAACTGTATAATTGTACTTACTGAAGTCTTGAAGGAGACAAATTGCATCCACCTCCACTGAGATCTAAAAGTATACACTGAATACAATATGGAGTCCTGAATCTGCACATGCTCAGAACATTCACGTCGATAGCTCCTCCCACACCAAAGAGGTACAGTCAAACTGGCAAATTAACATTAACATACACATAGAGTAGAGGTTAACAAATACATAAGGTAAACATTTTCCCCTGACATTAAGTCTTGTCATGTATGACTCTGGGGGTTGGTGCTCATCTCCATTTCTAAGCTGAAGAGCTGGCGTTGTCCGTAGACACCTCCAAAGTCATGTGGCTGGAATGACTGCATGGTGTGCTGTTACCTTCCCACCGGAGTGGTACCTATTGATCTACTCGCATTTCCATGTTTTTGAACTATGTTGGCAGAAGCTGGGGCTAACGGTAGGAGCGCATGCTGCTGTCCGGATTCAAACCTGCAATCTTTCAATCAGCAAATTCAGCAGCTCAGCGGATTAGCCCACAGCACCACCGGGGGCTCCAAAAATGAAATATATACAATATATTCATTTACAAATAGTGGAGAATTGCTATTTCCAACAGTGTGTGATAACATACTACAGGCCACGATCCTATCAGAGCAATATGGGCACAGTTCAGATTGTCCAGCTCTCATGAAAGTCTATGGGTTACAGAATATTTGCAAGTGTCACGTTGCAAAGACCTTTAAACTCAAAAGTGTCAGAATGAGATGGGAAAGAAGGGCATGTTAGTTGAAAGTCTGGATTTGCAGATTAGGATGTTCTGGAAAGATCAGGTTCATAGCCTGGGAGGGTTCCTGGATCCTATACAGTCCCCGAATCCCCATGGGACAATGATGGCAAAGAATTTATTGGCACGTTTCAATGCACCAGCCCAGTATTTCCAGAAAATCAACCTGGTTTGGCAACAGTTGTTCAAGCTTTAGTCACACCACGTCCCAGTGTGCTCTGTGTAGGGTGACCCTTGAGCAGAGCACCAAGAAATTTAAAGGGATACATGCAGCAAAGCTTCCCATTAGTGCACAGTATCCAGATCATATCACTTGTAGGAAGTGTGAGTTTGTGACTGAACCATTCAAGCAGTTAATAGCAACCTGCAACCTAAAATATTACACTCTTGCCTCTCTTCTCTAGCTCTTGTATATGTTGATCGGATCTAGCATGCTGAGCTCTTAAACATAGATGTATTTCATACACAAGGCATGAGGGCAAAAATGGAGAGGGTGGGCAGGCATGAACATAGTTTAGGGCTATCAATCCTTAATACACAACTAAATTTTGTCTGAAATAGATAGATAACATAATATGATGGCATATGTCCAATGGTGTAATGGTAAAGTGCAGGTTCTCTTCATGACCGTCCCTATAACACCTCCAAGAAGAGACCAAAATGTGACCATTTGTAAAAAGAACAATTCTTGCCTACTTAAGACTAAGGCTCCTTCCACACTGCCCCTCTATCCCAGGATCTGATCCCAGATTATCTGCTTTAAACTGGATTATATGAGTTTCCACTGCCAGAAAACCCGGGATAAGCAGATAATCTGGGATCAAATCCTGGTATATAAGGACAGGGTGGAAGGGCCCCAACCCACAAAAAATATTTTGGATAACCGGGCACACTTACAAAAATGCATTTTGCTGAAAAAAATCCCAGCACCAGCATGTTAGTACTTGAGTCGGAGACCAAAAATGAATCCAAGGCACTGTAGGTTCTATATTTCAGAGGAAGGAGCTGGCAAAGACACTTGGGTATTTCTCATCTAAGAAAACTTAATGAAATTCATTCAGTTGCCATAATGTACACACACATCATAGACAGCAATTAGAGAGTGTGTTTGTACCAAAGCAAGTTATTGCAAAAGGTATTGCTCTGGAGTACAGCTCAAGGACACGGCGGTGCGGCAGATTAAACCACTAAGCTGCAGAACTTGCTAATCGAAAGGTTGGAGGTTTGAATCCACAGACAGCATGAGCTCCCATTGTTAACCCCAGTTCCTACCAACCTAGCAGTTCAAAAACATGCCAATGTGAGTAGATTAATAGGTATTGCTCCAGCAGGAAGGTGACAACGCTCCATGCAGTCATGCTGGCCACGTGACCTCGGAAGTGTCTATGGACAAAGGCCAGCTCTTCAGCTTAGAAATGGAGATGAGCACCAACCCCCAGTCATACACAACTAGGCAGTTTGAATCTGAGAAGCAGGGTAAGCCCCCGCTGTTAGCCTCAGCTTCTGCCAACCTAGCAGTTTGAAAACATGCAAATGTGAGTAGATCAGTAGGTATCGCTCCAGCCGGAAGGTAATGGCACTTCATGCAATCATGCTGGCCTTGGAGGTGTCTACAGACAATGCTGGCTCTTTGGCTTAGAAATGGAGATGAGCACCACCCCCCAGAGTTGGACACAACTGGACAATGTCAAGGGGAAACCTTTACCTTTACACCTCAGAGAATCCCACACCAAGCTAAAAGTATTTTTGTAATGCTTTGATTTTTTAAACCTGCTGAAGAGCCTTGTTCTGCCTCCAAAAGAAGAATGGAAAAACTCTGCCAGTTAAATGAGTAAGAGGGATGTACCTTTTCAGGATTCTCTGTAGATTACAAACACATTAGATACACAAAACAATTTCCTAGCAAGGTGTTTACAAACAGCTCTCCTGAAACGACTACCATACATAATAATATAAAGACATTAGGAGCTACATCTGAATTAATCCCTACATCAAGAATTAAATTAGAAAGGCAGCTTATGGTGGAGGAGAGTGGCCAAATGAGGGCACTCCTCCCTGAGAAGCACTCTCTCCTTCAAAATGAAAAGTCCCTTCAATCCCCAAATTGTATTGCTAGAACTGAAAACTTCCCTTGAGCAATTACAGTTTAGCTGCCCAAAGAAATGGAAAGAAAGTTACAGGAGGCAATACCAAGAAAGTTCTAAGGGAAAGCCATTTTGGCATTCTTTCTTTGCAATGCCAGAAGTTTAAGGGCTGAAGGAAAATGTGGTGTGGAGAAGGGGGCTGATTTCCTTCGGGGGGGGGGGGGAGACTCTCTACAGAACAACACTCCTGCCTATCTTGGGGTGCATCCACACTGTAAATGAATACAGTTTGACATCACTTCCAATGCTATGGTATCCAAGGAGTTGTCATTCTCAAACGCTGGTTCCCAACCTCTGGTCCGTGGACCACCAGTGATCCGCAAGAACTAAAATATGGTCCACGGCCTCACCGCTACTACACTGTTGCAACAAGAGTGACTGCTCTCATGAAACACTCTTTTAGTGCCCAGGCTTATTAGACATGGTTTTCTGTGGGCGAGCAGATGGCAACTACTGGATGACATATGTTCTGTATCAGAAACTAGAGCTGATGCGGTTTATCCAAAGCAATTTTCTGAATCAGCACCCCAAATAACCAAACTGAATCTAAAGTTGACCAAAAACTGATTTGTAACCCTTTTGGGTTACTAATGTTGGTCAAGTGGTCCTTGGTAAAAAAAAAAAAAGTTGGGAACCACAGTTTTACAAGTTCTTGAGCCTTCTCTGCCCAACAGTGCTAGTGTCTCCCCAAACTACAGCTCCCAGAAGACCTATAACATGGAACCATGCCAGTGAAAGTGGACTCAACACACTCTAGAATCCTGGAAGTTGTAGTTTGTTGAGACCCTGGTCTTCTCTGTGGGCAGAGGAAGGAGGGAAAGTACAGTTTCCAGGACTCCATAGTATTGAGACCTGGGCAGTCAAGGTGATCTAGAACTGCACCAACGAGTACTATATGAGATGGAGGAGAAAGGAGGGCACCCTGGCAACTCTGGAGGGAAAATCTTCAGACCTCTGCCCTCCCTCCCTCCCTCCGAATCAGAATCCTAGAGGTGGAAGAGACCTGGTGGACTATCCAGTCCAACCCCTGCCAAGAAGCAGGAAAATGGCATTCAAAGCACCCCCGACAGATGGCCATCCAGCCTCTGTTTAAAAGCCTCCAAAGAAGGGGCCTCCACCACTTCCTTCCTTCGGTACAGCCTGGCCAGGAATCCTTGCCAGGCACCGCTGGTTCAATTTCTCCAAGCCTTGGGAAGAAGAGGGCAAAGGCTCAGCTCTGCTCTTCCTCCTCCTCCTCCTGGCGCAGGGGCCCTTTCCTTACCTGTGCGCACATGTCTCCAAACCTCGCCGAGGTCTCAGGTATCCTTGTGGTGCCCTCCTCGCCCGGCAACTCCCCCCCCCCTCCCGCTTTCGGGTTTTTTTTTCCCAATCAGGAGGGAAGAATGGGAGCCTGGGAGGGATTTCCTGCACAGAGAGAGAGGGAAAGAGAGAGAGAGATCCTGGTTGGCCGGGGGAAGGGGGAGCGAGGGAGGCGGAGAGAGAGAGAGAGAGAGAGAGAGAAAGGAGGCGGCGGCGACTTTACAGAAGAGTTGCCAAGCGCCTTCTGCAACTGCCGAGACGCGTCCATTTCAACCGGGGTCGGCGGGGCCCCTGGGAAAGAGAGGAATGCAAGGGGGGGAGAGGGGGAGGGGGAGGAGGGGGCGGGGGAGCCGGCGGAGAGCTTGCCTCCGCTTCAAGGCTCAGGTTCCCCAGACTTTGTGAAAAGAGAGAGAGAGGGAGAGAGAGGGAGAGGGGAAGCGCGCCAGGCACACACACTCGCCTCCTTCGGAAGAGAGCCAAGGCGCTGGGACTTCTTTCTGGGCCGGAGGGGGTCTCGGAAGCCGGGGGATCGACTGAGCCTTTCAGGGCGGCCGTGATTCCCTTCTCCCGGCGGAACTCGGCTTCGGGGGCCGCAACTTGGGCTCCTTGCTACTGACCGAGGTGAGTGTTGCGCCCTGGAGAGGGTTTCCTTCTCCCATCTCTCTCCCCGAGGGAAGCTTTGGCCCCGAGCTTGGTTTCTCTCCCGACCCGACCGGACCGGACCCTCCGCCGCCCCTTTCTTCTCCTTTTTTGGTAACTTCTCCGGATCTGGGCTGGATTTCCAGCCTCGCCTGCTTTCCCTCTCCGCCGGCAGCTTCGGGACTTGGAGGCGGCTTTTGTTCCCTTCCCTTTTCAGGCGAGAAAACAAGGACTTGGGAGAAGTTCCTTTGGCCCAGGCGGCGCCTCCAGGAGGAGGGACCCCAATGGTTCTGCCGGGTCCCTCTTCTCCATGCCTCCTTTCTGCCGGGTTGCTCCCCTCTTGCTCTTGCCTTCCCCTCCCTTCGCCATGCACTCCTTCTCCCCGCTTTGGTTTCTTTCTCCACTCGCTCTCTTGGCAGCCTCCGGGGGAAAGTTAAAAATAAAACAAAACAAAACAAACTCCCGCGATGTATTGTCGAAGGCTTTCGTGGCCGGAATCACTGGGTCGCTGTGAGTTTTCCGGGCTGTATGGCCATGTTCCAAAAGCACTCTCTCCTGACGTTTCGCCCTCATCTATGGCAGGTATCCCCAGAGATTGTGAGATCTGTTGGAAACTAGGAAAATGGGGTTTATGTATCTGTGGAATAATGTCCAGGGTGGGAGAAAGAACTCTTGTCTGCTAGAGACAAGTGTAAATGCTGTAATTGGCCTGCTTTCTTAGCACTGATGGCCTTGCAGCTTCAAACCCTGGCTGGCTGCATCAGTTGTAGCTAGGAAAGCAAATGGTGAGATGGGTTGTTGTGAGTTATCTGAACTGTCAGGCGATGTTCCAGAAGCATTCTGTCCTGACGTTTCGCCTGCGTCTGTGGCAAGTATCTTTAGAGGTTGTGAAGTCTGTTGGAAACTGGGAAAATGAGGTTTATATATCTATGAGTAAATCTCATTTTTCCAGTTTCCAACAGACCTCACAACCTCTGAGGATGCCTGCTAAAGATGTAGGTAAAACATCAGGAGAGAATGCTCCCAGAACATAGCCATACAGCCAGGAAAATTCACAACAACCCAAAACCCCTGCTACTTTTCTTTTCCTCCTGAAAAAAGAGAGAGGAGTAAACGTTGCCCAGCTTCTCCAGAAGGTCTTGGGAGTTTGTGATTCTCCTCTTTCTCTGTGGCAGGAAAAATGGGAAGAGTACAGCAGAAATGTTTGCTATCCTGCTTCCAAGGTTGCCCTCCACCCGGCTCATCAGTAACCTTTGCTCCAGGCTTTGTTTTCCTGCTGAGGGAGTGTTTCTCTGCCCTTTCCCTACGGGGATGGTATTTTTAATACCCGTAGTTCAGCATCTTTGGGCTTCCTCTTACATAACCCTACTCTTTCCTCCCCCAACCTCACTCCTCTTCCTTCTTATCCTCCACTCCCAAGTTGTTTGAAGAAGCAATGTTTCTGATATTTGAGCCCAGGTAGAGTCCTGAAGAGAAAAGATTAGATTTCTCTGGTGAATAGAGATGTTTACCATCTCTTTATACCAGGCCTGGGCAAACTTGGGCCCTCCCTCCAAGTATTTTGGACTCCAACTCTCACCATTCCTAACAGCCTCAGGCCCTTTCCTTTTCCCCCTCAGCCGCTTAAGTGGCTGAGGGGGAAAAGGAAGGGGCCTGAGGCTGTTAGGAATTGTGGGAGTTGGAGTCCAAAACAACTGGAGGGAGGGCCTAGGTTTACCCTTTGCCTGCTTTATACTCTGATCGACATTCCAGTTGGGGTGGGGGAGGTATCATATCTCAAAGCTACTCCAGATGTGTCCCAAATCTGGAAAGGTGTGCCAATACAACTCACTCTGCTCCTTTGTTTCTTGCACCATGGTCCAGTGGAATCAGTACCTTCTGTGCTCCCTTTTTGTTTTTGGCTCATTGGTGACTTTTACCAGTCATGCATAGGACTGTTGAATTTTGGAAGAAATCCATAGGTTACAGTAGATTTCTTTGGAGAGTTTTTAAAAGTTTCTCTCATCAGTCTGTTTTTGGATTATGACTACCAGAATCCCGCAGCCAGTATTATAATTCTCTCCCCCCCCCCCAAAAAAAAGTAACCCCAAAGCTCAGCCTAGAACAGGGTTTCTCATCCTGTGGGTCAGGATCCCTGGGGGGTTGCAAGGGGGTGTTAGAGGGGTCGCCAAAGACTATCAGAAAACACAGTATTTTCTGTTGGGCACGGGGTTTCTGTGAAGGAAGTTTGATGCAATTCTGTCATTCGTGGGGTTCAGAATGCTCTTTGATTGTAGGTGAACAATAAATCCCAGCAACTACAGCTCCCAAATGTCAAAGTCTATTTTCCCCAAACTCCACTAGTGTTCACATTTGGGCATATTGAGTATTTGTGCCATGTTTGGTCCAGATCCATCATTGTTTGAGTCCACAGTACTCTCTGGATGTAGGTGGACTTCAACTCCAAA
Organism: Anolis sagrei; assembly: GCF_037176765.1. Lineage (NCBI taxonomy): Eukaryota > Metazoa > Chordata > Lepidosauria > Squamata > Anolidae > Anolis > Anolis sagrei. The sequence goes on along the minus strand of NC_090022.1, from coordinate 117,683,862 downwards.
ACTCAAGGTCAATGCTTACCAAACCCTTCTGTTGGTCATGGGAGTTCTGTGTGCCAAGTTTGGTTCAATTCCATCATTGGTGGAGTTCAGAATGCTCTTTGATTGCAGGTGAACTATAAATCCCAGCAACTAAAAATCCCAAATGACAAAATCAATCCTCCCCAACCTCACCGTATTCAAATTTGGGCGTATCGGGTATTTGTGCCAAATTTGGTCCAGTGAATGAAAATACATCCTGCATATCAGATATTTACATTATGACTCATAATAGTAGCAAAATTACAGTTATGAAGTAGCAACAAAAATAATTTTATGGTTGGGGGAGGAACTGTATTCAGAGGCTGCGGCATTAGGAAGGTTGAGCACCACTGGCCTAGAGACTGCTTCCAGCCTTTTACAACTTTCAAACCTCCAATTTTTTGTACATCAGTTATTCTCAAGAGGTATTTACTGCATCTGGATTATCATAGGGTGACGGGATGAGAGAAGAAGGAATCAAGGCTTACTGTACTGTGCCCAAAGATTTGCAGGAGAATTGATAATCTTTTAGCTGTGAAACACTTGGATAGTTTAAGAAAGTGTAATGGGCTGTATCTGATGAGAATTAGCCTTCAGGGGGATCACTAACCTCTCTCCTGATTTTAATGGCTGACTTCTAAAACAAAATGGGCCAGAACCAAACCTGTCAGTTTCCCTTTCCAGCTTGGGAACCCCCTTTCCTTAACCCAGACCTATTAGGATAGGCCCTAATGCCGGGGTTCTTAGAAGAAGGCATTCTCTGCCGGCACCTGCTTTCATTTTGTTTGTACAAAAACCAGAACATTATAGAATCATAGAGGTGGACCATCCAGTCCAACCCCAAGCCAAAAAGCAGGAAAATTGCATATGTGTATATGTGCTGTCATGGGAATTATGTAAGCCATAGTCCAAAAAGTAACTTCCAAAAGCATGCTGCTCACCTGTAAACCCTTGTGCCAGCAAGGCTGATGACCAACAGGTCAGCGGTTCAAATCTTGCAATAATAGGTTGAGCTCCCTCTGTCAACTCTACCTCCCCATGAGAGAAAACTCCCAAAAGGATGGTAAAACATTTTAAAAAAACAGCAACATCCTGGCACCCCCTGGGCAACATCCTTGCAGACGGCCAATTATCTCACACCAGAAGCAACTTGCAGTTTTTCAAGTCACTCCTGACACACACAAAAACCACACCTGTAAAGTTATGCTATGGAGGATATTGAGGATTCTCTAGTACTCTTCATCATAGGCAGCCACCTTATTCTTGCTCAATCTATAGTTGGTCAATCTTGGTATGCACTGGGAGCTTGTTCCAGGACTGGCATCCATGGATGCTTAAGTCCCATGATGTGTGCAGTGGCATGTTCAAATGCACTTTTGAAAATGTTTAGATCCTTCCTATGATTGCCCAGCCATAATTGACCATCAGTTTGAATCTCAGTACTTTACCCCAGCCCTGGCCCTGTAATCTGTTTTGCACAAGCCCATGCCAGGCCCTCTATAATTTTGATCTACCCACCATCTCCCCCATAGTTCTGGTTATTGAGATTGGCTTTGATTTATTCTAATGATGTTTTCATATTTTACAGTTTCAATTATGTAACTAGATTGTCTTATGTTTATTGTGCTTTTAATGTGTTTTTACTTGTCTAACTTTGTTGTTATTGGGCTTGGCCCTGCTTGTAAACCAACCATGAGTCCCTTCAGGGAGATGATGGCAGGATATCAAAATAAAGTTATTATTATAATAAAATAGTGTCACTTATATAAAATGGCAAAAACAAGGTTTGCTTTTTTTATTTTAGGAGTAGCGGGGGGGGGGGGTATTCGAACCATGTGTTATATTGAAACCATAGGAGGGTGGAATCTATGGATGCAGAATCCATGGATATGGGTGGCCAGCTGTATTTCTCCTTCTGGGTCAGCATCAGCCAACTGTGATCAGCAGCAACTCTCCAGAGCAGGTCGACACAACTTGTGACCCTCCAGGTGTTTTGAACTTCAGCTTCCAGAATTCTGAACCATGGAACAAGCTAACTAGGATTTCTTGAAGTTGCAGTACCAAACACCTAGAGGACCATGAGTTGTGCAGGCCTGCTTCACAGCCACAAGTAGGGGCAAGTCATATTATTTTCACTTTTTCAGCTGGATTCACCAGGGACAGAACCTTTGACACACCATGTGCTTGCTCTACCACTGACCTGCCATCTCTTACCCACTGACTAGTTTTGATTAGCCATAGATACCTTAATCATTGGTTCTTCGGGATCTCTATCCCATCAAGTCCATTGCTCCCAACATAGACTTGTTTTTGTGTCATAATATTACACTGCAGTATGCCAAGCAGCTGCCTAGATGCAACTTGCTCTTGTTTCACCTGGATAAGCAATTAATTCCTCTTTCTGAACATGGCAGGGTGGTTGTCCTGGAGATGGGCAATGCAAACTATATAAAAAGCAGAGCTCATAAACTCAGGGCATCAGGTGATCTTATCTTCGGTCTCAATTTCCAAGTGTTGTACACAGTCTCTAGGATGCAGTCTTCAGTGGCTTGCAGAACACTGGAGCACAGTGATCGTTCAAAGTTTGATTTTTGAGACTTTTGTGGAAGTTGTTCATTTTTTCCAAGATGGTATCAGTAGAACCGTCTTACCTCCTTAGAAACTGTCCACACTGCTCTGCAGTCTTAGTGTAGAGTGGTATATTGAAGAGGGATATTGATAAGCTGGAATGTGTCCAGAGGAGGGTGATTAAAATGATCAAGAATCTGGAGAACAAGCTCTATGAGGAGCGGCTTAAAAAGCTGGGCATGTTTAGCCTGCAGAAGAGAAGGCTGAGATGAAACATGATAGCCATATATAAATATGTGAGGGGAAGTCATAGGGAGGAGGGAACAAGCTTGTTTTCCGCTGCCCTGGAAAGTAGGACATGGAACAATGACTTCAAACTGCAAGAAAGGATATTCCATCTGAACATTAGGAAGAACTGTGGAAGCCGTTCAACAGTGGAACTCTCTGCCCCGGAGTGTGGTGGAGGCTGCATCTTTGGAGGCCTTTAAACAGAGGCTGGATGGCCATCTGTTGGGGATGCTTTGAATGTGATTTTCCTGCTTCTTGGCAGGGAGTTGGACTGGATGGTCCACAAGGTCTCTTCCAACTCTAGGATTCTATGATTCTTTGATTTTTGTAATGTCCCCCCCCCCCCCCCGAAATTAGTTTATGAAAAGCCTCTTTTATTAGTGACAAAAGATAATTTTTGGATAATTAGCTATGCAACTTAGAAGTTTCTAAAAAAATCCAAATGTTTCCTTACTACTTATGTGTAACTTTGCTGCCAGTATTCACTTATCCCTCCCCAAAGCATATAAAAAGGGGTATGACTCATATTTCATTCAAGTGGCACTCATCATATATGGACTGGTTGGATCTTCTTGCTGAGAGTGCCTTGGACTGCGAGAAGATCCAAGCAGTCTATCCTCCAAGAAATAAAGGCAGGCTGCTCACTGGAGGGAAGGATACTAGAGACAAAGTTGAAATACTTTGGCCACATCATGAGGAGACAGCAAAGCCTAGAGAAGACTATTATGCTGGGGAAAGTGGAAGGCAAAAGGAAGAGGGGCCGACCAAGGGCAAGATGGATGGATGGCATCCTTGAAGTGACTGGACTGACCTTGAAGGAGCTGGGGGTGGTGACGGCCGACAGGGAGCTCTGGCGTGGGCTGGTCCATGAGGTCACGAAGAGTCGGAGATGACTGAACGAATGAACAACAACATTCACTTATCCCTCCCCAAAGCATATAAAAAGGGGTATGACTCATATTTCATTCAAGTGGCACTCATCATATATGATGTATAAGTCAACAACAGGCAGCCATAAAGTATGTTTACATGTAGACTAATACATGTCTAAATAGGACCCCTATTTCCTAAAATGTCTTACTCTGCAGTTGATATTCACCATGTTCCACTCACTTTCTTCTGGTGATTTTCCACTCCTCACCCCACTGTCACTCCTAGCTCTAAATACCACATTAGTCTCTTCTATTGTGTGGCTTTTCCTTGTTGTTGCCAGATGTCCCTTTTGTTCCAGCTTATGGGTCTCATGGAGGTATATCTTATAATCAAGCTATGACATAATTTTCTATTCATCCCCTCCTCGTTTATCATCAGTGTATCTGAATGCACATTCTTTGTTAACTACTTACATGCATTCATCTTGATGATTTTAGCATGAGGTATGCGTCTCTTGATTGTCTGAAGGCAGAAGTTCTGCAACTGTTTTATTACCAGTATGGTTCAATGTGAGCTCTGCCCTCTCAAGACATTATACTCGAGAGACAACGGAATTAGGATCAAGTGCCTCCTTGGATTCCTGTCTATTCTCTGAACCCTCTTCATCCAACCTTGGATGGAACAAGAGGCTCAGTCTATTGAGGAAGCTACCCTTGCACTTACTGGAGTGTGGCATTGCTTCGAAAACTCACATTCCTGTGAATCTGGGCAGTTGGGTTAAATATTTTTCTCTTTACTCTCTTCCTGAGTCAAGGTCATTTCTGATTTTGCTTGGACTGGGACTTGTTTTTATTCCTATTCAAGACCACTGGGAAATATATTTTTTCTGATGTATCTGATAGACATCTAAAAGGGGCCATTAGCCTTTGGTTCACTACATCAGCGGCTCTCAACCTTTGGCCCTCTAGATGTTTTAAACCTCATCTCCCCAAAGTACCAGCCAGTTCGGCAGTTCTCAGATTTCAGTTCAGTCCAAAATATCTGGAAAATTCAATTTAAAACCACTGCTTTAGCTTACTTCTTCTTAAGCTGTGGGTCCCAACCACAAATGGGGTTCCCTTAGCTCAGCGGTTCTCAACCTGTGGGTCCCCAGATGTTTTGACCTTCATCTCCTAGAAATCCTAACAGCTGGTAAGCTGGCTGGGATTTCTGGGAGTTGTAGGACCACTGCCTTAGCTCAATGCTGAGGTCACAAAAAATGTCAATAGTAAAAGGTTTCTGAATGCTGCTGTCTGGATATTTACATTAATCTGTGAGCAACAGTGTGCAGTGTTTAGAGTGAACTCTGCAGAAAATGCTTCATGAAGGAGTCCGCGATGGCGCAGCAGGTTAAACCGCTGAGCTGCTGTACTTGCTGACCAAAAGGTTAGTGGTTTGAATCCAGGGAGTGGAGTAAGCTCCCACTGTTAGTCCCAGCTTCTGCCAACCTACAGTTAAAAAATACGCAGGCGCTCCATGCATTCATGCTGGCCACATGGCCTTGGAGGCATCTATGGACAACGCCGGCTCTTTGGCTTAGAAATGGAAATGAGCAACACCCCCCAGAGTCGGGCATGACTAGACTTGATGTGAAGGGAAAACCTTTACCTTTTTTACACTTCATGAAAAGGAAAATCAGCTTGTTTAGCAAGCCTTTCAAATGCTTATTTATTACAGAATATTTTTATACCTATGTTATATACCTGTATACTCAGGGTCACATAAAAATGTCTCAGGTGGAAAGAGGGGTTGAAAGTAGAAAAGTTTTAAACCCCTGCTTTAGATGATCTGAGCAGAGCTTTAGAAAATCTACTTTTAGGACTTTTTAAAAGCCCATCAGGCTGTTCATTGCCTGAAAAAAATATTTTCCAAGCGCTGGCTCAGTCATTAGGAAATTTTGTGTGACTGATTATATGTTATCATTTCTACATTGGCAATTCAGGCAACTTGCCTATTTGCATCTTATGAAAGTGGAATCCCTCCAAGCAAATGCTGTAAATAGCAAACAATCCTCGGGTTTGTCAAAACTTAAAAGAAATAGGGATTTATGTGCCAATGGAAAGTGGATAGGGTTAAGTTACCTGTACTAATAGGGATTAGTCGCTGTTTAGCCATTTATTTGTCCACGTCAACCGGATAAGTATAAGAAGAGTTCTGCCTGGATCAAACCAAAGACCTATGCAATTCAGCATCCTGTTTGCACAATATGGGAAACAGGACTTGTAGCACTAGCCCCATCGCATAATAGCACCCTATTGCTCATTTTCCCCAGTAAATGTAGAAAAGATGGCTTGAGGAGAAACCAGTGCAAATGGGGCTCTTTCACCCTATGGAACTGTGCTATTATTCTCCTTTAGCTGCCATGGTTGCATCCTGTGGAATTTGCGGGTCTAATTTGATTCAGGCACCAGAGATACTGTCTTGCTGACTTTTAAAGACTCTACCCTCAACTGCCAGTCCCTGGATTCCATAGAATGTTGTCATGGCAATTAAAGTGGAATAATAGTGCTATAACTGCATAGTGTGTTGTTCTGTGACTCTTCTCAGTTTAACATTTTATCAAAAGCAATTGGGGCTCTCCTTATGGCTGTCCTTTATCCCTCTGTGAGCATTTCTCTTTTTTAGAGGTCTTGCTAAGTAAACTTAAGCCAATACATTGAAGGAATTGCCCCTATGTGGATGTGTGTGTGTGTGTGTGTGTGTGTGTGTAAAACAGATTTCAGAGATGGATCCTACATCTGAATTTTTAAACAGTATACTAGAACTATTGTACTAGAACGACATTCTTTTAAGATTTTAAGCTCAGGGCAATGACTCTGAAGAACTTTGGGTAAATATTTCAAGAATATTGCATTTCCCTATTTCCAGATTTTCTCTCATAGGAGCTGAGATAAATAGGCCAAATGCACCGATTTAGTAGCAAAGGCTGAGCTCGATCTTATTTCTTAAAACATGCTGAACCATTTCCGAACACTTAACTCTCCCTCCTATGTAAACAAATAATTGTTAATCACAATAAAAGCACATACACAAGACAGGCTCAGAAGATATGAATTCTTTAACCTTTGCAAAACTGGAAGAACGTATAGATTTCTGGGGGGGGGGGGGGACCTCCAGCATTGAGATGGTTTCCTAATATCATCTTCATAAAAGTTTAGGAGGCACTGGTGAAAAGCCCCAGCCCTGGCCACTGCTATCCAATGGCCCTTGTTGGCTACTGCCAACAGGGAAGAGTGGACAGCAAAGCCAATTGACATTACCTCTGTTGGTAAGTGAGCTTATGTGGAGAGCTCTCTCTCTCCATAAACAGCTTGGGACCTGCCTGTCTTTGTGACCACATTTTTCCCTATGAGCCCACATGATCTCTAAGTTCTTCTGGGGAGGCTCTCCTCTTGCTTCCACCCCCATCTCAGGCACAGTTGATGGGGATGAGAGAAAGGGCCTTCTCAGTTGTGGCACCCCAGCTCTGGAACTCCCTCCCCGGGGAGATTAGGCCTTCCTATCCACGTTTTGTAAAGAACTAAAAACATGGATGTTCTGTTGTGCATTTGATTAGACAATTCCCTGGGCAACTGGCCATAACTATGACCTAAGTTTTGTCCTTGCTTTTTTCAACTTTCCTATCCAAAGTCTTAATTATCTAGTTGTAATTATCTTATCATTTTGCTGCTTTATCACCTATGCACTTTGCTCATTAGACCTACTTTTAAATTGTTGTTCACCAGACTGTCCTCCTACAATGAGACTTGAATTATACTGTTGATGGTTGTTCCCGATGCTTGTTTTATTGTTGTTATAATGTTGCTTATGTTGTTTTTATATTGATTATTGCACTTTCTATGTGTTATGTTTTAACTGTTGACTGGGCTTGGCCCCATGTACGCTGCCCTGAGTCCCGTCAGGGAGGTGGAGGCGGGGTATAAAAATAAAGTTGATGTTGTTGTTGTTGTTGTTATTATTATTATTATTATTATTAAGGGTGGCCCGTCCTATAGTCTTACCTCAGGCAACAAACAAGATGGCACACCATTCCCATTCCATTTCACAAAAGCCAACTGGACAGGTAGTTGAATATTTCTTCAGCACTGACCATAGGGAAGCATCTTTCCCTAAACCTGAAGACAACAACATAGCTTAGGAGGCACTGTGCAGCGTGAGAAGCTTTCTCCTCCCACATCTTCCTCCCAGCATATGCGGTCTGAGGCAACTGCTGCATAGTGCCAGGTGCTGATCATAGTCCTGTCTTCTTTCTCTCTCTCATACACATGCATATACAGACACACTATCTCTTTCCAACAATTGTTTTCCATCGTTCCATCAAAGGAGCTGAAAATGATGTCTTCCACATTTTTGAGGACTTTCTAGGATTTGATTTAATCTTGGAAATAAGGATTATTGACTGGAAATGTAGCTATAGAGAGTTAGCAAAGGTCTGATGACAGTGTCTAATTTGTGTATCCAAACCTATGCAATGGGTTTCCTCAAGGTAGGACTGCTAAACTATATAAAAACCATATGGTGGTGATTAACCCAGCTGATCTGAATACAGTGTAAGCATTACTTTAGCTAGGGAGTCTGTTTTCTGTACATAATTTCAAATCTGGACTGTGTGAAGTAATAATAACGTGAATGGCTCTGAAAGTTTGCAGCGTCTCTTCGTCTTACTAGTTAATAGCTCCAAATGGCCCCTTCCTAGCACCAGGAAACAACGAGGTGTGATTTCCAGGCCGGTTTCCCCTCCACCTGTTCACCTCACATAAACTAAAGCCAGCACCCTACTAAGGGATTAGCTTGCCAGGTCTTGTGGGATTTTCACCTCCCTAGTTTCTCCGTGCCTCTGCCGTTACTGCTCTGCCACTTTGAAACCCATTCATCACCTGAATCGGCCTGGGAAGGGCCATATGTTCGTCACCTCTGTTAATCTGCGGAAATCTCGGTGCAATAGCTCAGTCTAGCTTATTCTAAAAATCAGTATTGGTGCCTGTTTAGTGGAAGGGGGAGGGAGACAGTAGGGAAAAAACTGCAGAAATTCTTCTGTAAATCCTGCAATTCACTTGTAGCAGGTGGATTAAAGTCTAGGACTACCACCTAAACACTTCTTTCTGTGGACTTCTGCTCTTCTTGCTGAAGTTCTGCATACTCAAGATGGTAATCACGTGAGTGGTGTATTTTCCTTAACAAGGAAATGCCCAAGAAGAAAAATTCTACATACCCATTCCCTTCTTTCCTACGCTATTTTTTCAGTGTTAGTCACAGATTGCCCCAACTAATTTTCATTTTCCATTTGAATGGCGTGGAAATGAGCCATTGGTGTATACATCTCTCAGGAGACTTCTCATTTGGTTAATTCTTTTTAAAAAGTGTGAGTTATCCATTCACTGAAATGTCCCAAGTGTCTAGGACTATGAGATGTATCCGCGAATAATGCCTGCAGATCCCAGTAGGATGGCCTCTTGCAGCTGACAGATGGTAATTTTGTCAGTGCTGATTGTGTTTAAGTGCAGTCCAAGGTCTTTAGGCACTGCACCCAGTGTGCCGATCACCACTGGGACCACCTTGACTGGCTTGTGCCAGTCTTTGCATTTCGATCTTTAAATCCTCATATCGTGTCAACTTCTCCAGTTGTTGTTGTTGTTGTTGTTGTTACCTCATTCTTTCATATAATCAAGACACTCCTGACACATGGTCATCCAGCCACTGCTTTAAAAAAAACCAAAGAAGAATATCCCACCACACTCCGAGATAACATATCCCACAGTTGAACAGCTCCTGGTATGAGGAAGTTTTTCCTAATGTTGTCTCATGTTTAAATGCTAACAGGCAGGGTGTTTCTGGCAGGTCTTGGAAGAAAAGAGCATGCAACCTGCCCTGCCAAAGCTAGCCACCTATCTGTAGATGTGGTAGATGATGCCAGCCTCAAAGTAAGCCTCAACTGTTAGTCTGGCAGCTTTTGTGCATTGGGTACTATTCAGTTCTTCTCGTCGGCAACAAAAATCTCTGGGCCAGACCTTGTTCCTCTTTGAACCTTTAAAACATCCATTCCTTTTTTATTTTCATGAAGCACAGACAAAAGTGTTTGTTTGTTTACAGTATTTCTGTATTGTCTCCTAGTCCACAAGGGCTCTTGAGGTGGTGATGAAATAAAAATCAATAAAAACAGTACCAAAAAAACCATTTTAACAAAACACAAAATATTTTTGAAAACTCCTAAAAACAGTCTTAAAACAATCTGGAATCCAGTTCTGAAATGGCTAAAACAGTAATTTCAAACACTGAATGTTGTGCAGAACAGCATTGTTTTGGTGGCCTGCCTGAAGTTTAAAAGGGATACTTATAAACCCTCAAGGCACTGCTACAGAGAAAGCGCTCTTACATGGACCCACCAACTCTGGGGACCTCGAATTTCTGGCAGACTCATATGAGGGGAAATAGTTTTCAGTTATCTTGATCCCAAGTTGTTTATGGTCTTAGAGGTTAAAACTCTCACCTTGAATTGAACATGGAAGCAATTAGAAGCCGGTATAGATCTTGTAGGACCTGCGTCCTAATGTCCCTAAAAAGCAAATCTGTCAGCAGTCTAGTCCTACATTTTGCTTTAGTTGCATCTTCCAAATGCTTTTCAAGGATGGTCCTATGTAGAGCACATTGCAGTAGCTGGGAGGGAAAAGAGAGTCTTCTTAAGTTAGGATAGTGGGGGTGAGGGTCAGTCCAGGCAATCAGTTATGTAATTATTTTCCATGTAAATGTAAGCAGAGGGGTTGCCAAGTATGCAGTCCTTGAATTTTGATACATGAATAAGATTTGCCATGCCTGGAAACCTTATTTGATAAAACGTATTAGCTGTCTGCATACTGAATGGGAGGATAGGCAAGAACATAGGAGGGGAACCATTACAGGAGGGAAGTCATATGCATCCCACCCATCCTGTGTTTAGCTCATGTCCGATGATGTTTCCCACACTTCTCGCTGTTTCTCCAAATTGAGACCTAATTCACATGGGCATGAAGGAGGCAGTAAGACTCTTCCTGGAGAATGAAACACTTTGTGCATGTGTGTATGTATGCGTCTATATCTTCAAATTGCCTGTCGATCTATGGTGGCCTCATATATTTCATAGGGTTTTCGCAAGCAAGGAACACTCACTGAGGGCTTGGCCAGTCCCCCCCTTCTTTGCCATGCCTCAAAATAATTATTCACACATTCAGGTCTGTACCACGTTTGGATACTATGCATGAATAGTTGTGTGTTTCTAGAAATTGTATAAGTGAAGTCCTTCATGTAGCTAGTTATTCCACAAACTCACTCATTGTGTGCTTTGTCTCTCATATACAAACAAAACCCCTGTGTAGTGTCTTGGCGGTGGGTCTGTAGGTGGCTGTGGAGACATATTCTTGATCCACATCTTCTCCTGCAGCGAGGATATCGGATTCCAGGTGGAAGGCAGTTCAGGTCAGGGTTGGATTGATGTGCCTTCCTCTTGGCACATTTCTCCCTTTCGCCCTCTATTTGTGCCTTTTCGAATTCTGCATCACTGCTGGTCACAGCTGACTTCCAGTTAGAGCGCTCAAGGGCCACAGCTTCCCAGTTCTCAGTGTCTATTCCACAGTTTTTAGGGTTGGCTTTAAGACCATCTTTAAATCTCTTTTCCTGTCTACCAAAATTATGTTTCCCGTTCTTGAGTTGGGAGTATAGTAGCTGCTTTGGGAGACAATGATTGGGCATTTGGACAATGTGTCCAGTCCAGATGAGTTGATGGCGGAGGACCATCACTTCAGTGCTGGTGGTCTTTGCTTCTTCCAGCACACTGACATTTGTCTGCCTGTCTTCCCAAGAGATTTGCAGGATTTTTGGGGGGCAATGTTGATGGAATCATTCCAGGAGTTTATTGTGACATCTGTAGATAGTTCATATTTCACAGGCATATAGCAGGGTTGGGAGGACAATAGCTTTATACGCAAGCACCTTGGTATCCCTATGGATGTCCCGGTCCTCAAACACTCTCTACTTCATTTGGAAAAATGCTGCACTTGCAGAGCTCAGGTGGTGTTGTATTTCAGTGTCAATCTTGTCTTTTGTGGAGAGCTGGCTGTCAAGGTAGCAGAAATGGTCAACATTTTCTAATGTTACACCATTAAGCTGTAATTCTGGCATTGCAGAGGGATTGCCTGGTGGCTGCTGGAAGAACACTTGTTCGATGTTCGATGAGAGGCTGAGCTTCTCATATGCATCTGCAAAGGTGTTTAGAGTGGCTTGTAGGTCTTCTTCTGAATGTGCACAGACTACGTTATCATCAGCATATTGGAGTTCTATAACAGATGTTGTTGTGTCCTTGGTTTTGGCTTTCAGTCTGCTGAGGTTAAATAGCTTGCCATCTGTCCGATAGATGATTTCCACTCCGGTGGGAAGCTTCCCAGCAACAAGATGAAGTATAGTGATGAAGATGGAAAATAAGGTTGGGGCAGTAACACATCCCAGTTTGACACCAGATTCCACCTGAAATGGGTCACTTTGGGAGCCATTGCTGTCCAAGACTGTTGCCATTATGTCATTGTGGAGGAGCCGCAGGATGTTCACAAATTTGAGTTATGGATGAGCTGAAGGCCACATTGCCTATTATGTAACCCCCCCCCCCAAAAAAAACCCCCCGTTTATTGCAGTTTCAAACCAGTATTGAAGAACGTGGTTTTGCTGGATTTGAGGTCCAAATGGTGATTTTGCAAATCGCAGAGCACCAATGCACATTAAGGGTTTTCTTTTATGTGCTTTTGTGGGAGTTTGTTGTCTGGCTACTACATTAAATGAACTGCATTAAATTGTCAGTGTAGATGGCCACTTAGCCTGTTGTGAACCTATAGTATTCAGCATAATCACATGATATTTACACTATGCATAGAGCAGCTTAGTGTAGTAATTTGAGCATTGGACTATGACTCTGGAGACCAGGGTTCAGTGTCTCCTCTGGGCACTGAAACTCACTGGGTGAGTTTGAACAAGTGACAATCTCTCAGTCTCAGAAGAAGGCCAGTGCAATTCCTCCATAGGAAGACAAGAGCAATATCATCACAATCTTGCTAAGAAAATGGTGTGATAGGTTCCCCTAAGGCAGAAACAACTTGAAGGTACACACCAATAAATCTAGATTCAAAGTTCTGTTTCTGAAAGGGAGATGGTTTCACATTTGCTAGGTGTGAACTTTCTCAGTTCTCTAAAACTTAATTGATCGATTCCACAGAACACCCTTGTACTGACTGGTTGCAAAGTGGATGACATGGATTGGTGAATAATTTTTGTTTGTTGTTTGTTTTTCAAGTCGCTTCTGGTGTGAGAGAATTGACCGTCTGCAAGGATGTTGCCCAGGGAACGCTCAGATGTTTTGATGTTTTACCATCCTTGTGGGATGCTTCTCTCATGTCTCTGCATGGGGAGCTAGAGCTGACAAAGGGAGCTCATCCGCTCTTTTCCTGGATTCAGACCTCTGACCCCTCTGTCTTCAGTCCTGCCGCCACATGAGTTTAAACCATTGCGCTATCAGGAGTCCCCTGGTGAATAAAGTGATCCTAGCATTATAATGATAATTATCAAATGGTTTTAATACATATGTTAATCAATATTCATCTTTTCCAACCTGAGTAGATGTGTGTGTGTGTGTGTGTTTTACCTTGGCCTAACTTGTTTTATCTCAGGATCTCCCCCCATTGTGCAAGCCTCAGTCTGACAAGCCCTCTCTGGCTTTGTGGGAGGAAAGGGGAAATACAGAGCATAGCCCACTAAAATAAGAAATAAAATAGGTGTCATGCAGGGATTGTGTAATTATTTTCTATGGTTCAGTTTGCTAAAACTGTGCGGCAATATCACAACAATCAGAGTAATTTATGTGCTGAAGCAGATTAAGGGGAGTAATGATGACGGATCATCTGTCACTCAGAATATTTGACTTGATGGATGAAGATCCACATGCCTTGAGGATCCACATCTGCCTGACTTCCAGCATGAAAGAAAATTATCTGATATGAAGATTCCCTGGATATCTAAATGTGTACCTGTGTACATGTGTTTTCAAGTTGCTTCTGGTGCTTTGGCCATATGCACAATGGAGGACCTTACAGCGACACCAGAGGCACTCCAAGTGGCCAGTTTCTGGTCCAAGGAAATTTAGCATAATGCCAAGTTTTTTACTTTGTTCTGTACTCTCAATTTGCTTCTGACATGATCAGAGGCGGCCCTAGGTAATTTTCAATGGTAAGCAAACAGTATTTTGGCGCCCCCCCCCCCCAACCAATCATTGATATATATTTTCTGCTTGTCGTGGGAGTTCAGTGTGCCATATTTGGTTCAATTCCATCATTGGTAGAGTTCAGAATGCTCTTTGATTGTAGGTGAACTATACATCCCAGTAACTACACGCCGCACTTGCTCCCTTGCCTGGCCCGCTTTGGGTCCGGAGGCATGCCTGAAGACCCTGGCATGTGCACCAAAAGTCAACTTTTCTCCTGACTTTCTCCTCAGCCATTGGGACCAAGAGAGAGAGAGAGAGACAGAGGTGGAGATGCCCACCTTTCCTGAAGGTAGGTGCAAAAACAAAGGAGGGAGCGGAGGTGGGAGATACCTCCAGCCAGAGGGGCTCTCTCTCTCTCTCTCTTGGTCCCAATGGCTGAAATCAGGAGAAGAGGCGACTTTTGGTGCGCACGCTGGGGTCTTCACACACGCCTCCAGACCCGAAGCGGGAGAGGAGAGGAGGCGGGTGGAGCGTCGGGGGATCGGGAAAGGGAGCCGGTCATGGGGAAGGGATCGAACGTGGAGAACGATTGAGTGCCGGCTCTGCTCGCGCACCCGGTGGCTGGGTGGAGCAGGAACGAGAGGGGCTAGCCGAGGCTCAAGGGCCTGGCCCCTTTGGGAAGAGGATCGCCCGGCAGCAAGGCAAGAAAGCCGAGGCTCCCTCCGGACTGCTAGGTCTGTTGTGAGCTGAGGGGGCGCTCCTCAAGTGGTGGTCGAGGGGTATTTACAGAGGCGTCTCTGCGCCCCTGGTAAAAAAAAAGTGTTCTGCGACCGCTTACTTCGCGTAATGGACGGGCCGGCCCTGGACATGATAAATAAATATGTTTTCAAGAGAAGTATTTTCCGATCCTTTCTGTAACATGGTGTGTAGCAGCCTGGATCACTCCAGAACATTTGGATGGCAACTCCCATCCAGGGTCATGCTTAGAATTAGGCAACACTGTTTCCCTCTATAGATGCAATGTATTTTTATGTTAAACAATACAAAGGAGACTTGCAACCTATTTAAAATGTGAATCATTTCTCCTGAAGGCTTTGAGAAAAGGCAGCTCATTTTTTAAATCCAGAGAACGGGTGGGGAGGTGTTAGGAGCACAAAAACAGCCTTTGGCTGCATGAAGCCCTGGGGTCACATTTTGTTCACCCTGATCTGACGAATGTGCCTGCCTGGGAGCACACAATAATTGATATTCTATCTCGGATCCTTTTGCAAATGTGAGTTGCAGAATGTTTTTCAGTGTTTACAGAATTGTTAACATGTTTCTAGTCCGCAAAAGAAGTGTCTGCATTACAGAGTTGTAGTAGTGCAAAACAACAATAGCAAAAATAATACCTGACAAATATGTAAAACAGTTTTTCTCAAGTCTTTCAAAATCAGGGAGATGGTAGGAAGCTTATGTGTGTTGTTATTGTTACATGCCTTGAAGCTGGCTTTAACTGAATGGTGAATCCATGATAGAACTTTGTGGGCATACTTATTCCAAGGAAGCTCGCCATTGTTTTCCTCTTATTCTGAAAGAGTTTGACTATCTCTATCTATGTATTTCCATGGCTGAATGGGGATTTAAATTCTGGTCACCTGAAATCTTGGAGCGACATTCAAATATGTTGCGCTCTGTAGATGCCTTAATATTAATATAAATATGTTCTTCCTGTGGTCTCTCTCCTTGGTCTCTATAAAGTATCCAAGTGCTTCATGCAGCTCAGCCTTCCATCTCTGGTCTCTGATCTTTCTAATTACAATTTTCAATGTAATCATTGCATATAAATGAGTGAAAACAAGCAAATCTGCATAATGTGTTGCTGGAATCCAGAATTTGTTTTACTACTGTATTCCAGCGAGTCAGTGGCCATTTGGTAATTTGATTCTACCTTTTGTATTCACAGGTATTTGAACAACTGTTCAAGCTTTGGCTTTAAAGGATTTGGATCTGTGGACGCAAAGACTCAAAGGGTATTTCCTCCTCACAAGGCTAGCAAAAGCCGGAGATTTATTGGGGCACCCTGATTTATCAAGGAAGACTGAGCATCACCCTTTGTGTTGTCTGGACCTTTTAATGAACTATTAATTTCTCCTTCCTGATGATTCCAAACAGCTGAGATTCAGTTCCCAAGTACTGAATTATCATCCATTTAATTGAGTGCATATTTTTATCAAGGCTTCGTCTCATCTCCTTTCACTTTTAGAGGAGTGTAACTCATTGGAGCATTTATCATCATTAACACAGACTTCTTTTTTAACGTACTGGGATTTCTGAATATTTTTTTGTTCCTTTGGGAGCTTTTTTTCTTGCACCTTCTGTGGAGTTAACCTTAACAAATTAACTTAAATTTACTGAAGCAAATTATCTTGCGCCGATATCCACAAAGCACCCCAATGGCTTCCTAAACCCAAGGAACGGCTGCCCATATTCATGATGGGGCGAGAGCAGGAGCTGATCCAGGCTGTGAAAAATGGGGATATATCTGGTGTGCAGAAACTGGTGGCTAAAGTCAAGGCATCCAAAAGCAGTGAGTATCTCATGACATCTTGACGAAGCGATATCTCATGATCAGTCAACACCTACCAATGAAGCCACAAGTATTTTTGTGGCTCTTGGCAAATGCTTTTTGCTAATACAGCAAAAGGAGTGGGCTGGGAGGTCCCCAAGTGTGAAACGTTTATGTACATTTGGTTTGATGTAACTCAGGCATAGTAACTTCCAGGGGGAGCATTTGTGTCAAAAATGGGCATTACAATTCCTGTCAGACTGCATACTCAGCTGTTTTTTACAACTTTGCTTTTCTCTTTCTGCTGCCACACAGTGGTAACAAAACATTTTTTCATGTAGACGAAGATGTGCAAGAACTGCACATGTAAGGTTTTTAAGGAGTTTCTAAGAAGAATGATTTGCGTATCAGCCCTCTGAAAATTTTATTTGCTTTAAAAACAGGAGTGCACTCCACACACCTTGCATACTCGTTTTTTTAAAAAAAATCATGTTTCCCAATGCTATGAAACAAATAGATTCCACGTGGCTCAGTGCCCCAGGAATGCCCACTCCTTAGCTAGATCTTGATAGTGACTTACTCAGGTGTTGTTGGAGAAGTCAGAATCCTCTGTCTGTCTTGCACTACACAAACTTTTCTCCCAATCTCACCTTTTATGTCCCACAGCCTCACTGACGTAGTTATTTCCCGACAATTTGGAGGAGGTGGAATTGCAGAGAAGTGACCAGCTATATTTCAGTAGCTGGACACACAGGAGTAACATCATCTCAGATGTGTAAAGAACCTTTGGAAGGTTTTGTTCCATTAGTTATAGGAAACAGCTGGACACTTCTCTGCCACTGTTCAAACCTCCACTAGGCAATCAGTGGCATTGCAACAAGTTAAAGGTTGGTTTCAGGGTTGAAGGAGGATCCAAACCATGCTTCTGGCTGTCCAAAACTTGCTTGACCTTTTTTTTTAGCTACTACTGTTTTTTCCCCCCAAAATCTCAGAAACTATATTGTACACTTTTTCTTTTTTTCAAAATTAGAAAAAATCACAAACAGGTGGGTGCTTCTTGAATAAAGGGCAACTCTTCAAAAATCAATCATTTTCCAAAGATAAAGGACTTTCTGTAGTGCTTTCAAATCCATAAGTCAAAGATGGGACAGGTCACCCTCTTTTTTTGAAGGAGTCTTCTCTTTGAAGTGTCTTATCCACAATTGATTTAAAGGTAAAGGACTTTAATAAGAAGGGAAAGTTTTCTATTCCCCATCAACACTTGTTTAGCATCTGCTTAGAGGCCAGAGTTGTCAGGCAGGTCATACCAGCTACTTCATCACACTAGAGAATGAATCCACTTTAAATCCGGTTTCTGCCTCCTGCAGAATTCTGGGGTTTGTAGTTTAGGGAGGAGCATTTAACTGCCTTACTAAACTACAAACCCCAGAATTCTGCAGGAGGAAGACACTACATTTAAAGTGGATTCATTCTCTAGTGTGATGCGGTTATTAGGCAGTATCCCCTCCATAAGGGTCAGACATATTGTATTTCTTTTAAAATAATGGTCATTATTTCTACATTTGCATCTTCACTCATTCAATGAGATTAGCAAACTGAATGTATGTCTCCTTTTCCCCTTCTTCACCAGTGATGCATTTTCTCCTCCTTTGGCATTGTGTAAACCTCTCACCATAGCACAAAGCTCCCAGTGCTCCTTCCTGCTCTTCATCTTATGTCCAGAGATACTGGCTGAAGCTGCCATGGCACTCTCCTTCATGAACTCTGGCAGGTAGCCCCATCTAAAAGTGGGTCAAATTATTGCCAGTCCCCTTCCTCCCTGCGGCTATGTTGGATAGGAGGTGCCTGGCAATCTTGCTTTCCTTTGGCTTGTGCTGTGGCTATAGGAGAGGCTCTGGAACAGTATATCTGTGTGTTGCATTTTTCCTTAAAACAAAACATGGTAGTTGTTGTCTTTTAATCAGAAAGAATGCTTTGGGTGAGGAAGAGCAGCTTGGGGTCACTCATTCATTAAACTACAGCTAGACCGAAGATTAAGAAAACAAGGAAGAGAAGAGATAAAGGGCCTGGGTTAAAAGCTGCAAAGCTCCCTCTGATTGGGAAAAGGATGTAGGGAATTGCCTGTGCACTGAGCTGAAGGGACAGATGCTTTTGCAAGGACTCAGGAGGCCTTCTGTTGCCCCAAGAAACCAGATTGTAATGCTGGGCCGCAATAGGAAGCTATGGACTCTGAGAAGACAGAAAGCTATGGCTACTGCTTAGTAGTTTTGTAAGAGATGTAAAAGATTTGGGTGAGATTTTAAAACAATCTGCCAGGAAGGAGAATTGCTGTAAAGAGCGGGGAACAAGGAAATGGACACAAAAAGGAAATGGGCACAAAACTTTGTGAAATGTTTCTACGCCCGGTTGGCAAAGGCTGAGATAGGCCAGTCCTACCATTTGGCAGAGTGAAGTAATGGTATCTGCCTGCATACTTGTAATATCATGAAGGGGCAGCAAATTGTTCATTGTTTATCTTTTGCTTCTGTTGTGAGGAGATAGAGAAGAAGCACTTGTGGGTTTTTCTGCCTCCTTTGCCAAAAAATAACTTTGCTGTCTTTCGATACTAACTGTCTTGGGCCAACAAGATGGATGGGTTCCTCCAATGTTCGGCTACCTCAGGCATGGGCAAACTTTGGCCCTCCAAGTATTTTGGACTTCAGTTCCCCCAATTTTTAACAGTCAGTAAAATGGCTGGTTTTTCTGGGAGTTGAAGTCCAAAACACCTGGAGGGCCGAATTTTGTCCATGCCTGGGCTAATATCACACACAAGTTTAGCTGTTTTGGGCAGAGAGACAACATGCTGAAGTAGCAACTGTTGTAGGTAAAAAGCAATCATCAGGAACATGTACATAGACTTAAGGAAACAAAGAAGAGAAATAAACCATAGTCTAAGAATTTAAAAAGTCACACTGGTAAGATACATGTCTGTCATGTTGGAGCAGTGGTCCCTCTTTCCATAGATAGGTTTGGGCTTAATATCTCATCACACAAAGCCTCTTGAAAGTGAAATTGTGGTTTCAAGGATCCCTTGTGGGCTACCTCAGCATTTTCCCAAAACTGGTGCTTTTTTTTTTTTTTTTGCTGTATTGGATGATGGCTTCATATCCAGAAGGTGCCAGGATGAGAAGTGCTGTTTCACCTTGTTCTGTTTCTTTCTTTCTTGGCAACTCTTGCATCCTTTCTCATGGGACGATGCTGCCGTTCCTTTGTGAGTGTGTGTTTGGGCTGCTCCCTCACAAAAGCCTTCTGTTCTTGCTCTCTTGTTATGATTCCCGCTTGTCTCCAAAATGCCAAATAGGGAGCAGCATGTTTGCCGCATTTTGCCGCTCATTAAGGCGCCTTTCTCCATGTGACAGGCCGAGATGCTGAGTTTTTTAAAATCCCTCTAAGAGTCCTTCTGCTGTCTCAGTGGATTCAGAGCTGCGTCTCTCTGATTAGCCCTCAGGGATCGCGTGTATCTAAAAAAAGTCGCTGCACGTAACCAAGAATCAAGCGCCCAGGCCCAATGACGGGAAGTTCAGGGACACATAGTTTAATATTCAACGGGCATATTATCTGGCTTGAAACATGTAGTTCTGCAAATGGGTCACAGCCATCCATTATTGGGTTCTAGGGCGTATGGCAACTGTCATCCATGTTTTGTTGGGAGGCAAGAGAAGAGAGTTTGTTCAATCCCACAGTTGTGTCTTGGGTCCAGGAAATGGGTGTTTCGTCCGCTTTCGCTGATGCCAGTCCAGGGTGAAAATTGGGGGTCCTTTCTCAAACTTGTACCTTCTCTGGTGAGAGCCCCTTTGACCCTGCTGAGTTGCCACGGCAAGGACAGCAAAGATTCTCCCTTTTTAAAATGAAAAACTCTTTTTTTCCTTCCCCTCTGTCAGTGTTTGAATGCCATGGACTGTAATTGAAATTGTTAAATGACCCGTCAAGGCTTTGGCCTTTCTCCCTGATGATCAATCACTTTCTGGGCTGGATGGGGATGAGGAGGTGGAGGAGGCAGCAATCTGTGGCTATTGTCTCCAAAGAGGGACAATGGTTCGCCAGCCCCTTTGGAGGGAGGAGGGGGAGCTCAGTTCAGCTGGCTCCTAAGAGCAGGGGTCTTTCTAAAACTTGTCAAAGGTTTCACTTGTGTTCTGAGAACACTACCACCCTTGATGCATTCCTCAGATGTCTGGCAAAGCTGCCACACAAAAGTGTGAAAACCTTTAAGGAAGAAGAAGAGAAATGCAGCTTGGATCAGGACCAACACTACCACTAAGCAGGGAGCAGTATCTGCCTCAGGCGGCAAATTTGGGTGTGTCGTGCAAGGGAACAAATAGTTAGTTATTTGATTTCTTTATTGCTATGTTTTTACCACCAGTGATGAAGAAAGGCAAAATAATTCAGCTAGCTTTGCAAAATATCTTGGACTGGTCCTGTTCCAGACTACAGGAAGGAAGATTTACATTTATTTATTTATTTACTGTATTTGCATACCGCCTTTCTCAGCCAATTGGCGACTCAAGGCAGTTTCCAACAAATCAGTATACATAAAACTTAATAGATAAAAAACATTAACAGTATAAGACATCATAAAAGCAATAAAAGCAACACCATCAGCATCTCATTATCACACCAGAGCTTTAAAGTGGGCAGCCTTGCATTTCTACTTCCTACAGAATTCTGAGAAATGTAGTTTAGGGTGGGACCTTTTCAATTCTCAGCTACAGAGGTCCTCGCCTTCCCAAACTACATTTCCCATAATTCTTCAGGTGGCAGAAATGTGGGGCTGCCCACTTTAAAGCCCTGATGTAATAATGTTGCTAGACTGTCTCATAAGTTCAAGTCTGTATCTTAATGTTTCCAGGTCTGCCACTGAGCTATGAGGAGATGGCTTTCACGAACTGTTGGCAACTTTGCGGCCTGGTCATGTGGCCTGTTGGCCTCCAAAAATAGTAGTAGGTTTGTCATCATCACCATATTTATTGTATCCTGCGTTTCTCCTGAAATAGATATCCAAGATGGCATATAATTTAAGAATAACAATACAACTAAAAACATACAAAAAGCAAGCATTAAATTGAATTAAAGTAATTATGGTATTAAAGCGGTTCAGATCTATACTTAATTGAGTACAATTAAATGTTTTGCTAGGTTGCTTTTGGTTTTCCACACTTAGTGTGATGTTCAGCAGCAGGTTATGTGTCTGAATGGATCCTACCTCATCTAGCATCTCTAGTTTTCCAATTGACCCCCCTCCCTCCCCTGTTTCTGAAAATTGTAACCACTTGGATACCCATCACCTCAAAACAGAACACCAAAGAGGAGGATGTGGGATGTCATTCATGATGTCAGGTTGGTAAGGGCTGATCTAAGAGATCTATTCATTGGGCCCTGCGGCAGCAGGAATGGGCTGTCCCTCGTGGAGCAGCCTCTTATTGGCAGGAGGGCATTTTAGCAGGATAAACTGTTTTAAATTCTAGGTTTCTCTGGTAGCTCAATAAATACCACTTTGGAGGGACATGAAACTTCTGAGTGCAACCTCATGCCTCTTCCAACACCTACTACTCCCCATAAAACAATTGTAGAACTTCCGTTTGTTGATATGAAGCCATTGCTACTTTGTGTAGAGAAACTGAGAAGGGAATGTATATTTAGCACATTCTTAATATGAGGAAGCAGCTGGAAACAAACTATACAGCCGCAGGAGAATTTCTCTCTCCCAATATATTAGGATGTAGCAGCTACTTGAACCATCTTGTGTAACATAGGAGGTTTTAATAAAAATAGAGACAACTGTGGGTTTTGCATTTCCAGAAATTGCTCCATGGTTACATAAATAGGCTTGTACTAAAAGGAATGACACTGACTAGACATTGCAATGCACTGACCCTTCCCTAGACAAATAAATAAATAGGTCCTTGGTGTCAGTGGGCTTGTAAATTAGAAGAACTAATCCACATCTTCATGCACTTCATTCTTTTTGGAGTAATGCATTCAGCCCTTTTGGGGACTTTTTCCATTACTTTTTTGAGTTTCCTTCTGAATTTGTGGTTTGATGTAAGTTGGATAATCACTCTTGTTGGAATGTTCTTACTTTTTGGAATATTTGATTGAGTCATTGCTCAAAAAGAGTTCTTACGTAAGTGTTGTATTTTGTTAAAATTTCATATTGTGGGCAAAAAACCCACAGATAAAATGGATAAAAACATGTGCAATTCCTCAGAGTAGGCATAGTTTTAACACCATCGTGTCATTTAACTCATTGGTTTTAGGCTACTTTGCAATGTTATCCAATAGTTGCTGTAAGGAAAAACATTCTCGTATTAAATTAGGATGCCTCTTTTGTAGTTAGAATTTATTCTCCTTCTGTAGAAAGATGTAACTAGAATCATAATAACTAATAATAAACTTTATTTATACCCTGTCACCATCTCCTCGAAGAGACTCAGGGCAGCTAACATGAGGTCAAGCCCAAACAAATTACAATAAATCAAAAGTACATATAAACAAAACAATAACATCAAATAAAATAATTAATAATTACATAGTAATGAAACAAAAATACCAAAATCATAATAAAAACAAGTGATAAAATGGTAATAGAACTAGACAAAGAGAGCGAGGCCCATGGATAAAAATGGAGAGAAATTGATAAAATCCATGGGTGGGATAGACAGAAAGTGCTATGATTTGTTGGGGGCTCGGACGGGATAACAGTAGAGTTAATCTTCAGCTGAGGGATAAGATGAACAGCATCAGAGAGACAAGTTGGACCTGGAATGGGACATGGCATGGTAAATTGATTGTTCAGTCCCAAAAAGCATAGAGTCATAGAATAATAGAGTTAGAAAAGACCACATGGGTCAACTAGTCCAACCTCCTGCCATGCAGGAAAATCACAATCAAAGTACCCCTAAGAGAGGGCCATCCAGCCTCTGCTTAAAAGCCTCCAAGGAAGGAACCTCCACCACACTTCAGGACAGCGAGTTCCACTGCTGAACAGCTCTTACAGTCAGGAAATTATTTTTAATGTTCAGGTAGAATCTGACACAAAAATGGTTAAGCATCTCTCATTTAAAACATCCACACTTGTTCCTAAAAGACAAACTATTGGGAACCAAAAAGGAATACTTATATTACCTTCATATAGATTTGGAAAGGGAAAGGTGAGCTGAGAATTGGGTACCACATTTCTCTGCAGATCTTGAATGTGTTGATGAGGTATATCCAATTTTCAGAGTATTTGGGCTCACCTGGATTGACACACTGCTAGGTCTCACAGCAAAATACGTTAATCAAAGATCAGCATGGATGGCAGAGTTCACTGTGACAAAAGATGTGTAAAACCTTAGTGGAACATAAATCCAAATCAGTAGTCTTGTCAGATTTTGTTAGCATTACATTTTTGTTCCCTGCTGCCCAATATAGTTCAGTGTGCATTTCCCAGACATTAAACACTGCCTTGTTTGAACATGTGGGCTTAAGGCTTTTTCACCCTTAATATGTTGCTGAACTCTATACACCCACAGCCTCCTCATCCAGTCTAAGGAGGAGGAGATAAACTCTCACCACACTTTCAGGTCACAGGCCAAAGTAGACACATCTGCATGTACTTTTGTGTGACTAAAACAGGAAGATGAGCAAATGTTGACCATGGAATATTGTGCAGACCATGTTACCTCCTTACTGCGACTTTCTGTAGTTGTGGTGTGTCTTTAAGTTGTTTCCGATTTATAGCAACCCAAAGGCATGGACATTATTGTATATATTCATGTATAAGTTGACCTCCTCTGTAAATTGAGGGCAGGTTTAGGGGGCAAAATTATGGATTTTGGTATGACTCATGGATAAGTCAGGCATTATTCTACGGAGAGGAGAAAGCGCCAGCCCTCCCTCAACCCCTGCCACTGCTATTTTCTTAGCATGGCATTGAAAAAGGCCAGAAGTAGTGCCATGGTGGAGAAAAGAGAGGTTTCTCCCAGCCTTGGTGGGGTGGGGGGCTAAGCTTTCATTCTTCACCACTCCACTAAGAGAATGGGATTGTTTCTTTTAGATAAGAGTTTAGGTACTTGCATTGACCCAAGGAACTTAGGTACTGAACTTCCCCATTGACTCAGGTTTTTTTTACTATAACTTCTAGACATATGCGTGTGTGTGTATCTATGAGGTGTGTATCTATTGTTTTCACACTGCAACTATTATAGTGCAGTTTTATCTATTGCTTCTATGTTGTAACCAGAAACAGCTGCAATTTAACTGTCTTTGCCTTCAACCACTGACTTCTCTTCCTCCTCTCCAATGTACTATTATTATGAAGTTGGTTCTAAAAGTAGCCCAGACCTCATGCACAGGTATTGGGTGACCAGGGATGGGTATTTAGTGAATCTGTTTCATTTTAGAGAACTGGGTTCACCATTAGGAGTACAAGTTGAGTATCCTTGATTCAGAAATCCAAAAATCAGAAATGCTTCAAAATTGTGCGCCTGGGTGGCTGAGACAGTAACAACTTTGCTTTCTAGGGGTTCAGTGTACACAAACTTCGTTGCATGCAGACAATCATTAAAAATATTGTTTATAAAATTCCTTTCAGGCTATGGGTATAAGGTGTATATGAAATATATATGCATTTTGTGATTAGATTTGGGTCCCATCTCCAAGACAGATCTCATTACATATGTGCAAATATTCCAAAATCCAAACAATCTGAAATCTAGAACACTCTCAACCTGTGTAATCCCCCAATTCCTCTTTTCTTCTAAACAGAAGATTAAGGGCCTTTAGTGATTCTTTCCCTTTGTTATTGGCCCCCTGTTAGTCCCAAACAGCACTGTTATATTGGTGATGGGCAGTGCATTGCCTTAATCCCCTATGTGGGGCCAACAGAAGGACTTTTTGTTCTCTGTCCAGAACACCTTCTTTTGCTGCTGAGCCACATGTTGCAATCAAATGAAACAGTGGTGGGATTTTTGTTTGCTTGTTATTTGTTGGTTTGCTTTGGGAGCCCCTCTCCCTGTTAGCTGAAATTAGAGTGGGCAATAAATAGGCATACAGCTCTTTTTCTAGGTTCAAGAGGTATCCCACCTATTTAAAGAAAAAAGCTTGAGGGAAAACTCAAGAACTGCCTAGGTCATTCTGTCCTTGAAACAGCCTGCAGAAGGGTTGGTTCCCTTTATGTTTGATTTTGTCCAGATGGTTTGTCTTAAATATGCTCTCCTTGCCTTTAGAACTCTTGAGCTGTATATTAAGTTGCAGCATGACTTTGAACCCCTCTGTTTACTTTAAGGATAAGGACTAACCCTCCTGTGTAAAAAGCAAGTTAAAGCTCCATACATGAATGTTCCTAGGAGGAGGGCTAAAACCTCTCACACACAGCATTTATGTATGTGTCAGAGAGGGGTTGGGTAGGTGGGAGAGATTAGATTCAACCTTGCCGCAACAAATCCCCCACCCCTTTCAAATTTGTGTGACCAAGGAGGAGAAAGGAAGGGAGTGTCAAGAAAGGGCTGCCATGGTGTCTGGAATTGGTAGCAACAAACTCTGTGTCTTGTAGGCCTTCTTGTATTTCCTCTATGTGTCTGCAGCCCATTGAGCTCTCAGCCAATGGCTGCTGAATCGTGTGCCTGCAGAGCCATTCACTTGGCATTCTCCTTCATGTTGGGATCTCTGGAATCTGAGTTGTCTCCCGAGGCAGGTAAATTCCCATCAGTGGAGGGGAAAATTTTTGCTGTGTTTAGTGCTCCTTGTCCAGCCAAGTTGGAAATTCAGCTGACAGATAGTCAGATTTTAGATCTATGCGCCAGCTTCCTTTCACTTTTTTTTGCAAAGCAGATAAATAAAGCAAATCGACAGCAATGTCAACAGACAGCACTGTGTTGTAAACATGCCATAAAGACATTTGAAGTTGAATGTAATGATGGAGCAGGGTATTTATATTAATAAAGCATCATATGTTTCATCTTGTGCTTTCCTTAGTGCTGGAATTACAGTAGTGGAGGTGATCCTGTGCCTGTTGTAGACTTTCAGGATTAAAGCATGGCATTCAAAGAATGATGCTGGAGGCAAGATGGTTATTGTATTGTCGAAGGCTTTCATGGCCGGAATCACTGGGTTGTTGTAGGTTTTCCGGGCTATATGGCCATGTTCTAGAGGCATTTTCTCCTGACGTTTCGCCTGCATCTATGGCAAGCATCCTCAGAGGTAGTGAGGTCTGTTTGAAGTAGGAAAATGGGTTTATATATCTGTGGAAAGACCAGGGTGTGACAAAGGACTTTTGTCTGCTGGAGCTAGGTGTGAATGTTTCAACTGACCACCTTGATTAGCATTTAATGGCTTGGAAGTGCCATTTCTGTGTTCTCAAATAATATGCTGTGTCCAGGTTGGTTCATCAGGTGCTCTGCTATGGACAAGTCTACATAGGGACCACCAAACACAGCGCCCAAACACGAATCAAGGAACATGAAAGGCACCGCAGACTACTCCAACCAGAGAAGTCAGCCATAGCAGAACACCTCATGAACCAACCTGGACACAGCATATTATTTGAGAACACAGAAATACTGGACCACTCTCACAACCACCATGTCAGACTACACAGAGAAGCCATTGAAATCCACAAACATGTGGACAATTTCAACAGAAAGGAAGAAACCATGAAAATGAACAAAATCTGGCTACCAGTATTAAAAAAACCTCAAAAATTACAACAGCAAAACAACAGAGAGTAAACAATCAGGCACATCAAATCACCTCTCAAAGAAAGATTCCCCCAGGCACTTCCAAGCCATTAAATGCTAATCAAGGTGGTCAGTTGAAACATTCACACCTAGCTCCAGCAGACAAAAGTCCTTTGTCACACCCTGGTCTTTCCACAGATATATAAACCCATTTTTCCTACTTCCAACAGACCTCACTACCTCTGGGGATGCTTGCCATAGATGCAGGCGAAACGTCAGGAGAAAATGCCTCTAGAACATGGCCATATAGCCCGGAAAACCTACAACAACCCAAGATGGTTATTGTCCTCTAAATGTGTTGTGGTTGTGTACCTTCAAGTCATTTCCAATCTATGGCAACATTAAGACTAACCTATCAGGGACCTTCTTGGAAAGATTTATTCAGAAGAAGTTTGTCAT
The DNA here is from genome assembly GCF_037176765.1 of Anolis sagrei. Classification (NCBI taxonomy): domain Eukaryota; kingdom Metazoa; phylum Chordata; class Lepidosauria; order Squamata; family Anolidae; genus Anolis; species Anolis sagrei. Next base: position 117,656,159 of record NC_090022.1, on the reverse strand, counting down.
TGGGTTGCTGTGGGCTGCATGGCCATGTTCCAGAAGCATTCTCTCCTGACATTTCACCCACATCTATGGCAGGCATCTTCAGAATCATAGAATCATAGAGTTGGAAGAGACCTCATGGGCCATCCAGTCCAACCCCCTTCCAAGAAGCAGGAAAATTGCATTCAAAGCACCCCCGACAGTTGGCCATCCAGCCTCTGTTTAAAAGCTTCCAAAGAAGGAGCCTCGACCACACTCTGGGGCAGAGAGTTCCACTGCTGAGCGGCTCTCACAGTCAGGAAGTTCTTCCAAATGTTCAAATGGAATCTCCTTTCTTGTAGTTTGAAGCCAACTAGTCTCCAGGGCAGTAGAAAACAAGCTTTCTCCCTCCTCTCTATGACTCCCTCTCACATATTTATACATGGCTATCATGTCTCCTCTCAGACTTCTCTTCTTCAGGCTAAACATGCCCAGCTCTTTAAGCCGCTCCTCATAGGGCTTGTTCTCCAGACCCTTGGTCATTTTAGTCGCCTCCTCTGGACACATTCCAGCTTGTCAATATCTCTCTTCAATTTTGGTGCCCAGAATTGGACACAGTATTCCAGGTGTGGTCTAACCAAGGCAGAATAGAGGGGTAGCATGACTTCCCTGGATCTAGACACTAGGTTGTGAGGTCTGTTGGAAACTAGGCAAGCGAGGTTTATATATCAATTTCTACTTCCTGATGATCACAAACAGCTGAGATTCAATTCCCAAGTCCTGAATTATCATCCTTTTATTTAGTATATAAACCTTACTTGCCTAGTTTTCAACCTCTGAGGATGCCTGGTATAGATGTGGGTGAAACATCAGGCAAGAATACTTCTGGACATGGCCATTCAGCCCAGAAAACTCACACCAACCTGGTGATTCTGGCCATGAAAGCCTTCAACAACACAAGTTTATCATTATCTTCCTCTGAGGCTGACTTGCCCAAGGACAACAGTGAGTTTCCATGGCTTATCTGGGATACAAAACCTGTTCTCCAGTTGTAATCCAGTGCTCAAGTCACTTCACCAGCATGAATACTTGTGTCAAGCCTTTATATGTGTGCCTGCATAAAAATAACAAGTCTGAGAAGAATTCAAGTTCAGTAAGAGAGCTGTGATTTATTTTGTTTTCCTGATTGCATGCTGAAATGTTATAGTTGGAAAGGATCTTTCCCTCCGCTCCTTTGCCACTAAACCCAACCAGCTTATCTGTGCTGCCTATGTCACAAATGGACTTCCTTTGATGGGCCTAAATCAACAACACCCTATCACCAGCAAATAAGATAAGTACTTGCAGCAAACAACATATCACAGAGAGGCCTGTTTGATGAGAGGAGGTGAGGCAGAAGGGAAGGAGCCGGTGGTGCAATGAGTTAAACTCTTGTGCCGGCTGAACCACTGATCTGAAGGTTGGCAGTTCAAATCTGTGAGATGGGGTGTGCTCCCATCTGTCAGCTCCAGTTTCCCATGTGAGGGCATGAGAGAAACCTCCCACAGGATGGTAAAACATCTGGGCATCCCTTGGGCAATATCCTTGCAGATGACCAATTCTCTGACACCAGAAGTGACTTGAAGTTTCTCAAGTCGTTTTGACATGGGGGGGGGGGGGAGGCAGAAGGAGGCAGAGTCTAAAGCAGGAGTCCCTAAACTTTTTGAACAGAGGGCCGGGTCACAGTCCCACAAACTGTTGGGGGGCCGGATTATAATTTGAAAAAAAATGAATGAATTCCTATGCACTCTGCACATATATTATTTGCAGTGCAACCCTCCCCCCAAAAAATAAAAAAACAAAGACCCACACTTCTATATAAATAAAAATGTAATGTTTGTTTGTAGGATTAACAGAACTCAAAAACCACTGGATGAATTGACACCAATTTTAGACACAAGACACCTAACAACCCAATTATGTCCTTCACTCAAAAAAAATTGTCATTTGGGAGTTGTAGTTGCTGGGATTTATAGTTCACCTACAATCAAAGAGTATTCTGAACCCAACGATGGAATTGAACCAAACTTGGCACACATTTCTCCCATGACCAACTGAAAATAGTGGAAGGGTTTGGTGGGCAGTGTCCTTTGGTTTTGGAGTTGTAGTTCACCTACATTCAGAAATCATTGTGGACACAAACAATGATGGATCGGGATCAAACTTGGCACAAATACTCAATATGCCCAAATGTGAACACTGGTGGAGTTTGGGGGAAAATAGAATCTTGACATTTGGGAGTTGTAGTTGCTGGGATTTATAGTTCACCTACAATCAAAGAGCATTCTGAACCCCATCAACGGTGGAATTGAACCAAACTTGGCACACAGTTCTCCCATGACCAACGGAAAATACTGGAAGCGTTTGGTGGGCAGTGTCCTTTGGTTTTGGAGTTGTAGTTTACCTGCCTCCTTGGAGACCAGAGCGGCCGGAGCAGCGGGTTCCAGCGATGGTCGGAGCGGCTCCAGGTGGGCATGGCCAGAGAACGCCAGCAGGAACCCTCTGCTCCAGCCGCTCTGGTCTCCAAGGAGGCAGGTAAACTACAAAAGGCTTCTCTCTCCCACACGAGCTTAAGGGCCGGAGCAGAGGGTTCCCGCGATGGGCGGAGCGGCGCCAGGTGGGCGTGGCCAGGCCAGGCCGCGCGGGCCGGAGAAATGCCCTCGGCAGGCCGCATACGGCCCGCGGGCCGTAATTTGGGGAGCCCTGGTCTAAAGGATAACAAGTGTGTGTGAATTAGTGAATGTAGTTTATTATTGCACAGAGTAAGACAGAGCAATATGCTTCAGGAAATATTATGGGCAGCACTTATGGCACTGAATTGGTGTCTGAATAAAGAGTGGGAAGCTGAGCTTGGGAAAGTTGCTTCGTTGTACTACAACTCCCTGAACCCTCCAGTAGTCATGCTAGCCATGGGTTCTGTGAATGGTCATTCAAAAACCAACTTTTCTAGATTCTGGATTTATATTGTAGAAGAAGCACTGATTCATAGTAATGAGGGTGCAGTGCCCAGACACAAGCTGAAAAAATGGAGAGTCCGATTTAAGGGGTACTTGAGAAAAGAGGGTATTATAGTATATGTTACGTGGGATCTAAATACTCCAAGGGCATTAGATCCCACCTGTTCTTTGAAGCTAAATAGAGTTGGTCCTGGTTACCACTTGGATGGGGATCCCCAACAAATATCAGATGCAGTATAGGCTATAATTCAAAGGCAGGCTCTCACCTGTGACTATGGCCTATGAATAGCCTATGAAATTCCTGGAGTCGCCATAAGTCAACAGGTAACTTGGAAGCGTGCATACACGCACATTGCTCCAGTCAGTGTTTCATGAAACATTTGCAAATGGAGTGGCTGTTATCTGATCATCCCTCAATGTAAAGAAGTTATTACTTAAAGTACAGGCAGAAAAGGGTGATGGGTGATGGAAGTCCTGTAGACAAAAGCATTTCAGACCCAGATCACTTAAAGCAGAAGTTGCAGTTGCCAAATCAAGTCTTGACAACCTTTTTTCCTACCAGTTTGCTTACCCCTCTGGTATTTTGGGTGATCCTGTTGAGAGTTTAAGGTAAGCAGAGGAGAAATGGAAAAGAATAGGAGACAGAATATTTTCTCCTTCTTTTATGCATCCAGGCTCTGTTTTGCAAAAGCATGTGGCATCTCTAGTGGGCAAGGCTTCCCTCCTGCTGTTTTGTTTGCAGTGGGATTTCTGGAATGCTTGCTGTACTGGTGGAGGGGGGTTGGTCCTCAGTCTGACTCTGGAAATAAGTCACATCTGCCAAGTGACTTCATATATTCATATTCATGCAGAAGGAGATGCACACAGATTTGCGTGTGTTTTAAGAGCGCTCAGCTGGGCAGTGTGCCAGAACTGGAGTTAACTGCTAGTAGTGAAATATACACTGATCAAGTATACAAGTACAAAAATCCCCACCCCTCCCTTGACTGCTAAAGTCAAAGAGTGGAGAGGGGAGCGGGAAAAGTTTAACCTCCTTCTCAGAGAGCAGAGGAGGGGCAGCTCAAATGAGTTCTCCACTCCCAACCCACCATCCCAGTTCAGATTTAAAGCTGGAGCCAGAGTTCTGAGGCCAGGGCTGTGGCACTTTGTAGGTGTAAACCCCACCTGCATTACTAAGCTTTCCAGAAGTTTATAAGCCTGTCTGGAAATGCCCCCTGCCTCCCGGCAAACGCTCCAGCTTAGCAATCCGATCTCCTGGCAGGGTTGGAGATGATATCACCCCAATCAAGGGTTTAGAAGAAAGCCAAGCAACTATGCAACTCACGTGTTGGACAAGGGAGTGCGTGAGAAAGAGAAAAAAAGTGTTTGTGTTGCTGTTAGCAGCCATTGCTAAGGCTAAAGATACACACGAATGCCATTGGGCAACAGATAAGGATAATAATGAGAGACTTTTACTATGTGGCAGCATAGGTTGTAAAACCTGTAGAAAGCTGCTGCAGGCGCTGAAAGACACTGTTGAAATGCCCCCTGCAACAGTCACTTTCATTTGCACACACATTCATGCACACAGACATACTCCCACTGTCCTGATTTGGTGGGACAGTGCCAATTAATCCTCTGTCATCTCCATATTATCAGATGCTTTAAAAATATCTCAGCTTCACCTCCTCTCACTTTTCCTCTTCATCTTCAGTTTATTTCAGTTGCTGAAAACTTGAATACAAAAGTAGTTTGCACTCCATTAAGTCAAGCCCCTTCTACACTGCCAGATAATCAAGATAATCAAAGCAGATAAACCTCATTACCTGTTTTGAAGTGGATTATATGAGCTTACACTGCAATATAATCCAGTTCAAAGAAAATAATCTGGATCTTATATGGCAATATAGATGGAGTCTCCCTTAGAGGAATTGGGAAGAGGGCAGGAGAGAAGGGGGCAAGATCTTGTCTTTCGCATTAAGACCTGGCAAAGTCAATTTTTTGTCATCCTGACCACACTCTGATGTTCCTTGATCACATGAACCCCACTTTTCATCTGTGAAAGGTTGAAGGGTATGATATATGGAGTGCGAAGCCACACAAGTGTCATCCAGAGATGAAGGGTCCAATGTGTAATTTCAGCTGTGTTGTTCCAAGCAAGCAAAGAGTAAGCAAGCAAATGCAGTGGTTAAAAGCTGGTTGTCCCTTTGGAAGAGCAGCTGTTACTTTGGAAGAGGACTAAAACAAATATTGACTGACTTCACTGACTCCACTGATCCCAACCACAGGCTGCCCTTTTGCAGGGAAGGAGGCCTGTGGTTTTACATTGCTGCACTTTGACTTTTCCATAGCAGAAGGGGTTGCATAATATTTGTGGGATTGGCTCTTGCTAGCTAATGTCACTGTAATAACTTGTGAGGAGCTGCCTTTGTTGTGTACACAGGACTGTGTAAATTGAGTCTGGCCTCAAACTGGAGTGAACTTGCCAGTGATGAGGCTTACCACCTACAGCTTCCCCACGTGTCATTGTGGTGCAGAGCATTAGGACATAAACTAAAAAAGAAGGAAAGGCAGTTAGTGTGAGTACTGTTGTGGCCTCCAGATATGAGCAGGTAATATAGGCCACTTAACTTTGTGGTGGCAGTGGAAGTAGGTGAATTTGTGTTTGTGTATGTGAAATAGAACTTGAGGGTACTATAAATCCAATTGTCAGCTTCACAACAGTCATTTCCTGCTTCTTCCCTTCAGTCCTTAAATAAGTGGTTCTCAACCTGTGGGTCTCCAGGTGTTTTGTCCTATAACTCCCAAAAATCCCAGCCAGTTTACCAGCGGTTAGGATTTCTGGGAGCTGAATGCCAAAACATCGGGGTACCTACAGGTTGAGAACCACTGTTGTAGACATTTGCTTTTACCTTATGGAAGGCATTTTATGAATCAGCACCAACTTCAGAAGAGACAGGAGAAGGAGGTCTCAACATGTCCATACACTTGTATGGAGAGTTGCCCCTCCATAACCTTTTTTGAGGCCTGAAAAATGCTGAGCTTAGGTGGGCCAGGTAGCAGGGAGAATTCTTAGTTATTTTAATGTCTTGGTTTCCTTCCAAATCCCTTTCTAATGCCACTTGCTTTCCCGTGAATTGCAGTAATAAATAGCTGGGGTTCTGGAAGTAAGTTGGATGCATGCAGGTATTGTCACAGATACAGCAGGCGAGAAAGTATTTGATGTGAGCAGCCTAGCTTAGCAATTAGCAGAAAAATTACCCTGTCTGTCATTCTGCCTCAAAATGAGTGTCTTGTTGAGCAGTCAAGTTAAATGTTTACAAACTCTTTCATGACTCCAGTAAAATGACCCACCCCTATCCATGTTGCATCTTGCTACTTGGGGCAAGTATGCAAAAGGCTTCTTTAACTGCCACAAGTAACCGTTTCAACCGTATAAACAGGTATGTGTATTTTTTTTTACTAGTCTGCATCTGAAATAGGATCAATCCAATAGTCTTTGAGAAATGATACGATGGAATCATAGTGTGTTTGACAGATATAACCTGTTGATCTTATGAAATATAAAATCTGCATGAGATCAAGGTCCTAAATGGAGAATAGTGGGACAGCCAGTGTGGTTGGAACCCATGGAAAACAGGCATTTTAACAGTGCTTAGTTAATATGAGTTTGGACATGCCATCTTAGTTATGCCAAGGTAAAGTCAAAGAAAAAGTGAATTGGTGTGACTGAACCACACTATCATACAATTCCTGTAGTCTTTAGTGTTGATACTGGTCATATCATCAGCTGCTCTAGGATGCATTACAGTCATGGTTGGCACCTGGGTTGGTTCCTGGATGTGAAGTCTTGTTACATGTTTGCAGCCCTACCCATCCATTTTGCTTGATTCATTTACTGTTCAAAACTACATGTGAGATACACCCAGAAACTTATTGTCTGGTTGGGAACATCTTGCTAACATCTTACTGACAAAAATAAACTAAAGATGATTTAATATGACTTTTTTGCCAGCTAAAAGCTTGTTATGTATGATACAACCATAGATGTGAATAGTCTTGTCCACCATCTATAGAGGTTCAAATTGCTGAACCCTTTGCTTATTTATTGCAATGGAGGGAATTTGCATAACCCCATGATCTTCCTTTCCACTTGGCTAATTAAATTCAAATGTGACAATTATAAAAATCAACAAAAATAGTCTGATTCTAGCTTTTATTTGAAAGTAAACATTGCTTCTTCCTACAAGATAGTTAAAGGAAAGGAAGATTCCAAAGTGAGATTAGAGGGAGAGAGGGAGAGGAAGCTCAAAATCATCCTTCCTGTTACTTAATACCATTAGACTTAGTTCTTTTCTCTGAGGGAGAAAAGAGCAAGCTTGCATCCTGATCTTTGTGTAACTCCTTTGGGTATTTAAAGGGTGTGATCATGTCACACTTCAATCCTTTCTTCACCAAACTGGACATGTCCAGCTCCTTCAACCTCACTTCTTATACTTTGTTCTCATCGCCCTTTTCTGAACTCACCCCAATTTGTCTATAACTTTCTTAAAATCAGCATCCCAGAACTGCTGTGTAAGCCAGCCATCATCCATGCTGTATTTGTGAAGCTGACTAAATGTAGTACTTTACTGCAGTCCCTGCTGAAATGCATGTTTTTAGTATTAGCCCAATTCCCCAGTCTGCTTAGATCATTTTGAATCGTGATTCTTTCTTTTGAGGCATTAGCCATCCTTTCCTGGGGCTTAATCTACATAAGTGAGATCTATGGGTAAAGGATTCCATGCCTTTAGGTGATCTTTCAATGTATCTGAAACACTCATGGTGGCCCTTTGATAGTGGCATTCCATTCCTTATGCCAAGAACTCTGTACAACACAGCTTTCCATACTATGTGTTGTGACATGTCAACTGCGGTGTATAGGTGTGTCACGTGAGAAAAGACAAAAATCTTGGAAATGTATGTTATCGTCTTACAAATCCTGTATTTTTTAAAAACATAAATGAGAGGTTTTTATGAGGTATACTCGGTTTCCATACATTTTGTGATTATAATGTATGTATGTGTCGGTATCTCTCATAAGGGTCTAGTTCAACCTCTGGTTTGCTAGTAAAACTGAACTACTATGCTGTGAAATGATGTGTATCGAAAAAGTGTGTCACCAAAATGAAATGTTTGGAAAGGCTCTGTTGTATAGTATTAAGTTGTAAGTTAGATTTACTTTTTTATTCCACTCTGGCTTTCACATCTTCAGACACGAGACAGCTAATGATGCTGATTTTATTTTGACATATACAGTATAGTCTCGCTTATCCAACCTTTGCTCATACAATATTCTGTATTATCCAACACAGTCTGCCTCCTGCCCGGATCCACAGCTGTTTCAATACATTGCAGTGTTTTGGTGCTACTTTCCTAAATACAGTAATTACTACATAACATTACCATGTTGCAAAACATAATGTTTTGGTGCCTAATTTGTAAAATCATAATGCAATTTGACATTTAATAGGGTTTTTCCTTAATCCCTCCTTATTATTCGACATTTTCACTTACCCAACGTTCTGCCGGCTTGTTTATGTTGGATAAGTGAGACTCTACGGTACTACTGTTTTATTAATGAGATGTTTAATGGCTGTTTAAAGAGTTGAATAACAATTGGTATCATCATTAGTATTTTCAGTAGCAGTAGTTTTGTAGTTGTAAGCATTTTGGATTTTTTTTCCCCCTGTAGGGTAAAGTGCTTTGTAACAGGGGTGGGTCGCACATATTCCATAGATGGCACACCTCCCTCCAAATATTTCTGTAGTCTCCTCTAGATCCCTTGCAATCCCATTACTGAATTCTCCACAGCAGCAGAAGTGAAACTGGCCCTTTCTCCCCCACGTAAACAAGGTATTCAGGGCCATCAACCTTGTCTTTACAAGTAGAATATCATGCTTTCTCTATAAACACAAAGAGTTAAAAAATACAGAAGCTTCTCCTTCTGTTGCTTGCTATTTGTTACTGAGGACATATGGAATATTTTCAGTATTTTGCTCTTCGAGGGTGGAGAAAAGCAAACTACAGACCACCTACTACAATACAACCTGAGCCCTACCACATGCACAATGGAGGACCTCCTCAAAGCGACACCAGAAGCACCCCAAGTGACCAGCTTCTGGTCAAAGGAAGTTTATCATAAGGCCAAGTTTTTAGTTTTGTTTGTGTTTTTAAATACATTATTGCTGTACCCAATTCACTTCTGACGCGATAAATAAATATAAGTATGAAAAGAAGATAACTTGCCAGGTTATTTGTGCTGATGCATAGTGTGATACAAATTAGCGTGCATGTGTATCAAGAACCCAGCTGCAATAGAGTTATCTCACAGTATAGATCCTTCCTTTATCAGTATTAATAGGGCCAAATTCCTAGGTGCTATTGATGTTATTGAAGTTCCAGCAGACAACACTTTGCTCCTTCCTTGACTATTCTGCATGAACAGAAATCCAGCTGACCCAGTTGCTCAGAGAAATGCAGCCCTGGGCCAAGGAAAGGTTGCCGCCAACTGTTGTCCACTTGGTAAACAGGTTACATGCAGAAGAAGAAACCTGCAGAGTGGCGAATACCTTAAGCCGAATTCCCTGGGCATTCCTCATGGAAGTTTCTCAGGAGCCACAGCAGCCAAGGTGCACATGTGAGCTGCATGTGCCTGGCAATGTGTTCCTTCAAATACTTGCTCAGCCCCTAGGAAAGGTGCACATCATTTCCTTACACACGGCTGCCAGTTTTTCTGAGCTAATGCTCTGTTTCTCCTTCATAACCTCAGAGCTCTGTGTCTTGAAGCATCTGTTTCCTCATCTATATTTAGCTACGCTTGCTGGCTTCCACATGGAGTTACATTCTTGGAGTAGCTTTTCCTTTGTTTGGTTTCTTAGCCCAAACCTGGAGAGACTTTGGGCAAGGAAGTTTTTGCTGAGAACCCTTTCTCCCTTTCACATCTAATCACTGGGCTTCTCTTTAATATTTGCCTAGTCACAAAATATGAAGACGACCCCTTTTCTAGCAGCACCATTCTGGAGCTCTGGGAAGACTGGGCTGAAATCTTAGCTTGCTTGCTGCTATTAGATATCTTCTCAGCATACATTGATGTTTTCCTCCTCAAGCATTGGAGCAGGTCATTCCCTCTGGCATCTTTCAAATTATGTCACATTATACTGATAATTTTCAGGCCATCAGGAGAAATGGTTTGGTATCTGCTGCCTCTTTTTTACCAACCAAGTAAGTTTGCAAGTACTTTGCCTCTAAAATTTGGCATACTTGTTAATAATAATAATAATATTAATAATAATAATAATAGTTTTATATGTATCCTGTCATTGCTGTGTAAGTTGACGCCGGTGGCGCAATGGGTTAAACCCTTGTGCCATTTTGAATCCGGGGAGCAGGGTGAGCTTCCATTTGTCAGCTCCAGCTTCTCATACAGGGACATTAGAGAAGCCTCCTACAGGATGGCAAAACATCCCAGTGTCCCCTGAGTAATGTCCCTGCAGACGGCCAATTCTCTCACACCAGAAGCTACCTGCAGTTTCTCAAGTCGCTCCTGACACAAAAAAGTCCATGTACTTATAGCTTTACGGAGTTTCATAACCAAAAGGAAAAGGAAAGGCCATGATCTCTGTCCACAAGAAAATCGGTGGTGGGGAAGGTAACAGAGGACAATGGGCAATGGTGGGAGAAGTTGGGTGAGAGAAAGGACAGTTTGCTTAACAGAATTTAAAAGTCAAACTCCCTTGAAATTTAAAACAGCATTGGAAGAACTGGTCTACACAATTCCTTTCTCTCTCCTATGTATTAGTTTTGTTTGTTTTACTATGGAACATCCTCCAGACATACAATCACTTGCCTGCAATATGAAGTACTGAGAGAACTCTACCATGTGCATCTGCTGACTGGGCATCACATTGTTTTTTAGGAATATGTAAAGTTCTTTGCTCTGTTACCCCTTTCTCCTCCTCCTCCTCCCCTTTGCACAAGTACTATGCTGAAGACTGAACCAATGAGAGTTTAAGCACAAACAGCTGCCCTGCTCCTTCCTGACATCCCTCTCACACACACCCCCGCCCACCCATTTCAGTTATATCTGTCCTAGGCAACATTCCCTAGGTCTCTGTTATCCCTGGCTCATACCAAATTTCTTCCCAATCGTCATGGGGGCCTCTTCCTCAACGAGAGAATAGTGGCCATTCTTGTAGCACATACCACAGTGACTCCCTCTGGATGGTAAACAGATCAGGTTGCCTTGGCAGGGAATCTTGACAGCCAGGCAAGTCTCTGCTTGAGGGACCCTTACTACTCTTTTGGCTTACAACAAATGCATCTATTAGGGAGGGGAAGGCAGCAAGCCTGGGGTCATGGAGAAGGCAAACTTTCTTAGAACAGTCTCATCTCCATATCCATGGGGGCACATTCACAAACTTCACATAGATACAAGAAACCACAGATTATAACATACCTTATTGAAATGAAGGACTAAAGAATGCCATAAAGCAGGTATGGGCAAACTTCAGCCCTCCAGGTGTTTTGGACTTCAACTCCCAGAAATCCCAGTCACCTTAGTGGCTGTTAGGAATTGTAGGAGTTGAAGTCCAGAATTGTCGGAGTTGAAGTTTGCCCATGTCTGTCATAGAGTTATACGTGAGGACCTAGGAAATGCTTAGAGAGGCCATATTTTGTTGTAAGTGGATAAATGAAATCACAGGTACTGGTCCCACAAATATAGGGTCATACTGTATTGTTTTTATTTTCCCTAAATTGCTTGTCAATGCTATGGGCTCATAGGCTGTATTTGTAAGTATTTTTGCAATATTTATGTATTTTAATTATCCTGTAACCTGCCTAGAACCACAAAGAGAGGCAGGTAAAATTCTTCTTCTTCTCTTCTTCTTGTTCTTGTTATTAGTATCTTCATTAAATAGGCAGTTTCAGGTGGATCATCATTATCTATTTGGAAAGTTATTTTATGAACTACAACTCCCACTGACCATGGTGGCTGATTAAAACTGGGAGATGTATTACAAAAATGTGACTTTTCTGTGGTCTCCTCTTTCTGAATCTCTCTGCTTGTCTTCCCACTTTCTGCTCAGTCTGTTTGGTTGGTGCTGGTCCTGTGACAGCCTCGCTGATATTAAGAATAGCTATCAAAACCTCATGGTGCTTCTGCCACTGACAGTGAGAGTCTTTTTTCCAGGAGATTTACAGTGGACAGGCTCAGCCACACAAAGAGAACAAAAGGCTTCACCCCAACCCATGCAGTAAAAAGGTCTAAGAGGGGTTCTTATTAGACAGACCCTGAAGAACAGATGGGATGAGGTGTACTGGAGAGTGATGATGGCTTAGGATGATGGAGCAGGTGGATTGTGAAAAACAAAAGTGAAGGAGACAGAAAAGATTCCCAAACAAGATCAGTGTAGCATTTTAGACAGATCTTTGAAAGGTCCAACTGAGACCTGGAGCAGAATTGCTACCTAGGAAATCACTGAGCAGCTCTACATTAGTCCACACAAGAACTATGCACTCCCGAAAGCTTATTCCCAATAAGGTTTAATACCACATAGACCTTGCTTCTTTTTTCATTGCACAATGCTTTTGTGAATGGCAAGGGCACTACTGGACTGCTTGCTGAACTCATATCAGTGCCTTACCCTAAGTGCAATGCATGTGCATGCCAGCTACTGCCCATGTTCTTGTTACTGTCCCACACTGGTCTCAAGGCATCTGCTAGCCTTTCCTCTTGCTTTGTCCAGATGGGTGACCCAGACTGTGCATATGGAGCAGGCAATCAAAAGCTGCTGGACAAAGAAGGGCTCTCATAAATCCTCTCTCTGAGAGAGCAGGTGTTTTAGCAGGAGTGAGAAAAGATCAAGAGATGAGGTGAATCCCACAGCAGTGACAAAGATGCTTAGAGGATATATGGCATGTCCCTCTCAGGGATTCCACAGTCCTGATTCTACTATATGAGCATTATATGGAAGGAAGCAGGGGGGGAACCCAAGATTTTTCCAGTGGGATTCTTGGAAAGACTGACATTAATACACAATGTCTAGATCAGACATGGGCAAATGTTGGCCCTCCATGTGTTTTAGACTTCAGCTCCCACAATTCCTAACAGACGGGTAGACTGTGTTGTCAAAAGCTTTCATGGCCGGAATCACTGGGTTGCTGTGAGTTTTCTGGGCTGTATGGCCATGTTCCAGAAGCATTATCTCCTGATGCTTTGCCCACATCTATGACAGGCACCCTCAGAGGTTGAGGGGTCCAGTGGTAGACTGTCAGGAATTGTGGGAATAGAAGTCCAAAACACCGGGAGGGCTGAAGTTTGCTCATGCCTGATCATGATTAGGGGAAGTTAAAGCCCCACTCTATTCTACTCTGGTCAGACCTCATCTGCAATACTGTATCAGGGTTCTTGGCATTACAGTTCAACAAAGGACACTGGCAAAATTAAACACATCCAGACGAGGGCAAGCAAAATTGTAAACGTTCTGGTAACCATGCCCTAAGAAGACTAACTCAGGAAGCTGAGTATGCTTAGCCTGGAGAAGAGAAGCCTAAGCGATGCAATGATAAACATGTTTAAATGTATGAAAAGATGTCATATTGAAGATGGAGCCTGCTTGCTTCCTGTTGCTCTGGAGACTAGGACCTGGCATAAGGGATTTAAAGTACAAGAAAAGAGATTCCACCTAAACATTAACGCTTCCTGACACCCAGAGCTGTTTAACAGTGGACTATTCTGTCTTGGGGTGTGGTGGGTCTCCTCCTCAGGAGGGTTTTAAATAGTCAAGGTGCTAGATTCTTTAGAGAGGGGTTAGTGGAGGTCCCAAGTACCAAACATGTCTGCCCAAACATCTACCTGCAGCCTTTCTGATGTGCAATTCCCCAGTCCTGTTTTAAAGGTCCAAGTGCTTTTTCCAGGAAACTACCTGGCAAGTCTAACTGCAGGGGAATTTTGAGTGAGTTTGCCCTTTATTATTTTATTTTTTTTCCCTTTCTGCCTTTCCCTGTGGGCATGCCTCAGCCAGAGAGGGCACTCCAGTTCCTTTCCTCTGTCTGAGTCCATGATGAACAAAAATGCAGAAGAATCCTTTTTGACTTGCCCATTCTTGCTTTTCCTTCCACTGTATATTTACAGTGCATTAAGATTTTTTTTGTCATTGAAAAAAGGAATATGTGGTTTACTTTCTTAATCCGGCTCTAATCTCTTCCTAGATTGGGACCTCAAACTGTCATTAAATCTTCCTGTTGTCCTTAATGAGGAGATTTTGGCACATACCACATTTGTAAATGTAGATGCAAAAGTTCATATAAAGCACATACATATTGTTAGTTTGCTGTAAGCCATTTTTCAGGGCAAAACCCCTGACAAAGTGTATTATTGCATTTTCAAAACTAAGTAATCAAGCCACGAAAACATGACTTCTCTGCACTGGCATACCTCAGTTAACAAAGCCTTTGACAGTGAAACTCATTTTTATGGAGTCTTTTTAAGTTTACTCAGCCTCCCCCTTTCCTCCTCATCTTCTAGTGGAAACATTTCTTTTTTGCAACACTGACATTGGGAGGACACTGAACGGGAGCTGTAGAAACACATGCCTTAATGTTTGGTGGCACTAGCTGAGAAGAGCAGGATTGTCCTCTAGCCAATACTAGTAAAGATGTACATTCAGTAGGTAAATTGCATCTGCCCCTGGAGTAATTTCTGAGTATGTACAAACAGTAAATCAGAAAAAAGGGGGGGGAGCAGATAAACCTGCCTCATCAGTACCACTCACAATATGGTACACACAACAAAAAGCATAGATCTCGAAGTTTGACCACTAAATTTGAAATCAGAAGAAAAGTTGAGATTGGTGAAAGAAGTTGTCCTGGATGCATTTTTGGAAGAAACATTCAAATGTCTCTAGAAGCTTTTTAAAAAACTGATGCAGGATTTATCTGATATTATTATTTAATTTCACATACAGAGATTGTTAGCTTTGAAAAAAGATTTTGATTTTGTTTGGGTTTTTTTTTCATATCAGGAACAACTTGAGAAACTGCAAGTTGCTTCTGGTGTGAGAGAATTGGCCGTCTGCATGGACATTGCCCAGGGGATGCCCAAATGTTTTGATGTCTTACCATCCTTGTGGGAGGTTTCTCTCATGTCGCCACATGGGGAGGTGGAGCTGACAGAGAGAGCTCAACCCGCTCTCCCCAGATTTGAATCGCTGACCTATCGGTCAGCAATCCTGCTGGCACTAGGGTTTAACCCATTGTGCCCCCAGGGGCTCTTAAAGATTTGGTGAAACATGCTAACCTGCTTTTCATTTTTTGTGATGTAGGAACTTTCCTCTATTCTTGCCATGTTATTTTTGCTTCTAGTATCACATTTTCTGCTGATGAAGTAATGTCTGGGAACACATCTACTTTGTTAACCAAGATATACCTTTGTTAACAAGACTGTAAGTGGCATGACTCCTCTATACAGCTCCCAGTTGAGGCCATTCAGACATATCACCAACAAACTACAACCTAATTTGAAAAGTAATGCTGCCTTCTCAAAAGCTCTTGGTGGCAGACTCTTACTTGCCTAAGAATGAGGACAAATGGCTTGCTCCAGGAATCCTGCTTTGCTATCACCTCTTGTATTGTGAATGAGAGTGGAAGAAACCTACAAATTTAATTACATTTCTTTAAAAATTGTATGTAGGAAGGAAAAGGGTTTACTTAAAATGTGTTGCTGAAAGTGTCATAATTGAAGACCTTGGAGTACTTGGAGCTTTCAAGGAGGGTTGGGCATGCTCTGGAGTCCAAAAAAGGCACATTGATCCATTTTCTGCTCCTCCAAGAAGACCAGAGCCAAAAACCAGAGACACCAGTTTGAGCAATCCAAAGCAATATGCTGTGATATGTGGTCACTCTGTGGGCTTTGCAGGAAGGAAAGCCTCCTGAAACAGCTTTCAACAGGGCTTTTGGAGACACTCAAATGCATTGGAGAGCTGAAAATTGATTTCTTCTGCTGAAATTTCAAATAGGTGCTAGGTTGTGTTGTCGAGGTGCAAGATTCTTGTAATGCCAACCAAGGCATTGCATTGCTGTATTCAGGACTAACATCAAGGCTGATTTCCGAAACAGTGTTTTTAATTTGAACTGCACATTCAAGGGTATATGAGGTTTACTAATTTCTACAACCAGTATTTTAAGTGCCTTCTAGAAGATGAAAATGCACAAATTCACTCATTTCGCTCAAGGTTGCATGGCTGATTTTGAAGACATTCACCAAATTCTTCTGTTATATTATCTTGTTTTTGGTGCCTCTGCAAGAGATCTACCTGAACTTAGTATTTACATTCCTTGTAGTTCTCATATATTCATACTGAAATATATCAGTGATTGGGTTGTCGGTTTTTCGGGCTGTATGGCCATGTTCTAGAAGCATTCTCTCCTGATGTTTCGCCTGCATCTGTGGCAAGCATCCTCAGAGGTTGTGAGAGAATTGGCCATCTGCAAGGACGTTGCCCAGGGGATGCCCGGGTGTGTTACCAGCTTGTGGGAGGCTTCTCTCATGTATAATACTTTATTTGTAGCCTGCTCTACAAATAGACTCATTGTTACAAGCCCCCTTGAAATGGTTTCATATAGATTGTTTTTTTTCTCCCACAGCTGTGGTTACCTAAAAACTCCCAGAATGCTGGAAGTTCCCAAGAACCATAAGGAAACTTTCCTAAACTTTGTTTGTGCTTTGTAGATTGTGCATGTTTTCAGCCAACCTCTCCTAAACGGACACCCTTCAGATGTCTTGGACTGAGACTTCCATCAAAAGCCACAGTTGTGGGGCATGGTGGACAATACAGTTCAACACCTCAGCAGGATGCCTGTTGTGTAAAGATTTTTTCCCCAACCAAATAGTAAGCAGTTCTGGGTAGAAAAAGATTACATAAAATTGGCTCCAGGCAAGTAGTGAATTCAAAAGGTGTAGGTCTGATTGCTCCACTTCATGGCTAAATTGATTTTCAGCACCTCCGCAGGAATGAAATGTTTCCCTTCTCCATATGAGGCTGCTAAGTGATTTAACAGGAGATGGAGTACCTGAGGAATCCCTCATGGCATAGCCAGTTCTAACATGCTAAGAATATAGGATTATCTGACCAGTAGGCAGAATGATTTAAGGCTTCTGTAGGAGATTTAAAATTAAGAGTTTTCCAGAGGCAGTATTATGAATGATTATTGATGTTAGGCTTCTGAATTGCTTTCGTCTGAATAATTCTAGTTAGCTATGTTCATTATGCACTACTGGACCATATTATTGTAACTCTTCAAATGTGTATTCATATTGTACAACTATAGGAGTTTGACATTGCTTTAATTGACATTCTACGGGAAATTGGGATTTGTCATTTGGTGAGGTGCTGTGACTCTCTGTTGAGCAACTCTGTTGCTATAGCCTCACAAAACTGCAAATGCCAAGATTACACAAGTTTGAGCTATGGCAGTTAAAATGGTATCAAACCACCATAGCCATGCATTATGGATCACACACGAATACAGGTAAGTTTCACATGAAATCCCATGGCAGGTTTTCTTTCTAGAGTCTATCACTGCGAGGGTGTCATCATGGGAAACATAGAAAGATCCAACTCCTGTAAATATTTGCTCATTCTACTTACATTATTTTTGGAATAAGTTTGGTTTTGATGTCTAATATAGCTAGAGACTGTTATATTTGTAACTTTAATCAAATGTTGCTTCACCTTCCTTTGGTAAACTATTTTATTCGTTCCTCAATTTATGTGCTTCTGAAATGCCTCCTTTTTGGCAATACCTGCAGGTCAACACGGTGCTGAAAGCTGGCTCTGTAGGTGCCAGCTTCTTAAAACAGTTGCTAACATATGAGCTGCAAATAGATATGCTTGTAGAGCAGTTTTACAGAGTTGTAGTTGAGTTCAAAAAGTCTAGTGATTTGAGCAGCACCAGAGTGCAGCGTGGCTTACGTGAAGAAAACATAAGATGAGTCACAAAAGAGTCCCATGTTGAGGTGAGGGCTTTTGCAGAAGTGGGTCATTGGTTTCAGTGGGGAAAGTCCACCTTGCCTCAAAGATCTTTTACAAGACAGAGCATTCCCACATCAGAATCTGAGAAGATGGAGCTCAGGTCTGGGAAATAAAAAGCTTAAAGGCTGGATTTGGTTCTGAGATAAATTATCTGAGATTGTGAAGAGATTTAGGGGCAAGTGGACTATCTAGAACAGTGGTTCTCAACCTGTAGGTCCCCGGGTGTTTTGGCCTACAACTTCCAGAAATCCCAGCCAGTTTACCAGTTTGTTAGGATTTCTGAGAGTTGAAGGCCAAAACATCTGGAGACCTACAGGTTGAGAACCAATGATCTAGAAGAAGGCTGCCTTCTCCCACAGGTAGAAATAGATAGAGTCAGAGACAGGGCTTGTATGTAGTTTGCATGCCAGTCCAGACACTTCTCTTTGGCAATACATCTGGCTGTAAATCCTTTGCACCTTCCCTTGAATGCAGATAGAACAGCACTGGCTACTATGTGTCAGGCTGCAAAATGTTTTAAGCTAGCCTTACTCTTCTCTGTTGTGTTCCTGGTCTAGATGCCCCTTTCCATTCTCCATTACAGTGGGGTACGTGCCTCTGTTGATATTACTGCTTGCCCTGTATGTACACACGCACACACACGTTTCCATACAGTAGCAGCAAATTCAAAGTATGGTACATGTCTCCACAGTCACAGTGGCTACATTTCTTTCAGGAACTGGGGTTTGTATTTTTCGGATAAAATGGGGATACAGTATATGACTCACAGTTGTTGGGAACTATGTTCAGAACACCCAAGAATTAAAATAGAGAATATGAACAGTGTAGTCAAATCCAAAGATCCACAACTTACTAGAGTATCCCTACATGTGATCATAGGGTTGTGGACTTGTAGATATGGTAATTTCCAAGCTGTACTTCACTCCCTTCAACTGGTACCTGCTGGTGCATAAAGGGAATGGGAGATATGGTTTAATCTCTTTGGCGTCTTCATGGAAGAGTTGTTTTAAGAGCACAGGAGCAGCATCAGGAAGAAAGGTGCAGACCTGGTGAAATAGTCAATGAAGGAGAGCTCGTATCTCCACGGCCTTTTGTCAGAGAGACACTTGGTGAAGAACAGTTGGACATTCTATTAGACTTTGAAAATGTCCCCACTGTGTTGCATCATCTTCTCCTCCTAGTTTAGCGTTGGTGCTCCCTCTGCATTCTGTTCCCAAGGTCTCTCCCTCTGTCCAATATCCGCCCAGCGGATTATCTTTTCTCCCAGATGCTTTAGTGTGCAATTTCCCTCAAGTTGAATCTGCTTTGTTTATTCTCTGCTCATTCTCCTAATCTCCCTAAGTCCCTGTGTATTATTTTTCTGCCCACACTGGGTGTCCCCAGAGCCCACCGTGGTCAGCCGCGTCCTCTGTGGATTTCATTAATATGCTGTGCTTAGTCGGAGATGCACGAAGAGGCAGGCTTTGACTGCCAAGATTCATCTTGGGTCCTCACTTTACCTCCCTCTCTTACCTCAGGGTCTTTCTCACTGATGTTTCATAAAACTTGGCCTCAGGGGGTCATTTAGCCATCACCCCAGACTTCAAGATGATCAAAAAGGACACTGAAAGGCTCTGTTTGTGTGGGTGAGTGTTGTGTGTGAATCTCAAATGCTTTGCTAAAGGCCAAACCACATTCAACATAATTGCATATTTATAAGCTCAACCACAAAGTAGTAGCGATTACAGCCATTGTACTGGCCAGATCCATTGTAACTCTGTGCAGCCTCATCCCCTTCCAGTCATGGAAATGGGGAGAAAGAGTGACATCATTGCTTCCAGCATGCATTCATCTTCTTTGGGACCATAGATACGGATCCTTACATAATTCTCCCCACTACTGAAACACAACATCTTCCCAGAGTTCTTTCCACATGCTTTAGTACAATGTTTTACCTATCAAAGCTCTTCCCAGAGTTTATTTATTTATTTATGGTATTTCTATGCTGCCTTTCTCAGCCTGAAGGCAACTCAAGGCGCCTTACAAATTGGCAACAATTCGATGCCACAACAGCCATAAAACACAATTAACAACATTTAGCACAAATTATAAAAACCATATAAAGATCATTAAATGCTTTGTGCTGGGAAATGCACAGATTTTACTCAACAAAGTCTTCTTCTAGCTAGTCACAACTTGGGCAAATCAGTCACTCAGGCACTGTGATTTATTCGTCATTAAACAGATAGATCTTCTATTTAATCTCAGGATTCATCTGCCTGACTTGGGGTGCATCTGCACTATAGAATTAATACAGTTTGACACATGTTTAACTGTCATGATTCAGTACTAAGGAATCACGAGCCTTGTAGTTTAATGAGACACCAGTACCCTTTGGCAGAGAAAGCTAGAGATCTTCTAAAATTAAAAGTCCCACAATTCCATAGCATTGAGCCGTATCAGTTAAAGTGGTGCCAAATTGCATTAATTCTACAGTTTAGATGCCCCTAGGTGTCTTCCAAATGTGAAAGCACACTACAGATCTCATAATCTGCAAACTGCATAGCCATGGAATCAGAGATGTGGTATGGATTTTTTCCCCAAAGCTATATCTTTCTGAGGAGTTTTCCTCAACCTATTTATATAGAATCATAGAATCAAAGAGTTGGAGGAGACTTCATGGGCCATCCAGTCCAACCCCCTGCCAAGAAGCAAGAATATTGCATTCAAATCACCCCTGACAGATGGCCATCCAGCCTCTGTTTAAAAGCTCCAAAGAAGGAGCCTCCACCACACTCCGGGGCAGAGAGTTCCACTGCTGAACGGCTCTCACAGTCAAGAAGTTCTTCCTCATGTTCAGATGGAATCTCCTTTCTTGTAGTTTGAAGCCATTGTTCCGCGTCCTAGTCTCCAGGTTTATCAGTAGTTGTCTAGGTTGTTGTGTACCAGTCAATCAGGTTAGATGGGGTAAATGTAGGATATGAACATCTAATTCGTCTTCTAAAAAGACCAACATTGATAAACCCTAGTTCTTGAAGAAATAGACTAAGAAATGAATGCATTGTTAAGATTCGTTTTCACAAAATATCTCACATCTCATTCAGTCACGAGTCCAGGTGGTCAAGACAAAATGTAACAAATTGCCTGTTCTCACAGACTCACGTCCATTCTTCAGCAAAACAGAATGTTCTACTAGTGTGATCAAATCAGCTTGTTCTCACCAGATAAATAGTACAGAGTAAGCGAAGCTGAGTGTAGTACAGCGATTCTTCAGCAAGGAAAGCTAAACTGTTGATTTAAGAGATATAAGATACAGCTTTCCTTAGTTTAACAAATTGTATTTTTCAGGTGTAATTTTTTGTGAAATAAGAGATACTCAATACAGTACACTATTCTCTTTGCGCCATTACAAATATTCCAACGAAATAATTTCCACATCAAGCTTTTAATGTGTTTGAATATTCAATAGGAACCCAATGTGCTAAATCAGATTTTATTTGGAGCACTGAAAAACCTACAGCACTGTATGGAATTATGGTCCAAACATAGGGTGAGGAAGACTTACTTAGAAGGGCTAGTGTTCATACAGATCCCTTACAGTAGTTTTAGATGCATATCACTATGGAAAGTGAAGGTGAAATAGTACGCATGATTAGGCAAAACCATCTCTGAATTGCATATGCATGGGCTCATTATATAAGACTTCTTTCTGTATACATTAGATGCAATTGAGTGCTTTTCATCATATGAAAATACATACCTGCAGCCTAAATCCTACTTTAGACCTGAATAAAGGCCAGAATCAACAGAATTGGATATGTTGCTCAACAATTGATTGATCAGGATTACTATATTTTATTTTATTTATTTACTTTACTTGTATACCGCAGTTTCTCAGCCTAACAGGCGACTCAACGCGGTTTACAACAAAGGTAAATGCTCATGTATAAAATCAACCTCATGTATAAACTGAAGACAGGTTTTAGGGCTAAAACTATGGATTTTGGTGGGACCCAAGGATACACGCATGTAGCCGGGGGGGGGGGGGGCTTGAGGGGCTTCAGCCCCTCCCCCCTGAAATTCTCGTGGCGGTCCGCGAGAAGGCCTTACTGGTACCGTATTATGTTGATTCATATCATGATCTGATCACCATGCTCAATATATCACATATGCATGGGGGTATTGGGATAACGATACAAAAGGTTTGTATCGGTAGACCCTCTTTCACTCAGATTCAGCCCCCCCCCCCCGAATCAAAATCCTGGCTACGGGCCTGCAAGGATGAGGGGCATTCCAAGGAGAGGGGAAAGGCACCCCAACCGCTGTTGCCATTTCTCTACCTAAGCATTCAAAAAGGCCAAAAGCGATGCCACAGCAGAGGGTGTAAAGAAGGTTTTTGTTTTTTTTAAAGGCTCTCCTAGGAGGCACTGAACTTTTGCCTATAGCCACTCTACTCATGGTTCATTTTTGTTCAGGGAGAATACACACAGTGACCTATGAATAAGTAAGTCCATTTTTGGGTAAGTCCATTTTTGGGTTGATTTTTTGACTCAAATTTCTAGACTTAACACATTTTTTGTGTCAGGAGCAACCTGAGAAACTGCAATTACCTGTCCGAACGTATCTCCCTCTATGTCCCACCACGGAGTTTAAGATTTTCTGGGGAGGCCCTGCTCTCGGCCCCACCTTTATCACAAATGAGACTGGTGGGGACGAGGAACAGGGCCTTCTTAGTGGTGGCCCCTCGCCTGTGGAATTCACTCCCCGGGGAAATCAGGTCGTCAACATCCCTCCTCTCCTTTAGAAGGAAGCTGAAGACATAGATATGGGACCAGGCATTTGGGTAATCTGGCAGATCAAAAGGGTAATGATGACTAGAGTTGGAAAGGACTATGGTAATGCTAAATGGATTGACGGATTTTAGAACGCGGGCTATAGAACGGTTTTAGTTGATTTTGTATTAATTGTATGTTTTTAACTATTGTGTTTTGTTATTGCATTTTATTGTAATTGTTGGCATCGAATTGTGCCAGATGTAAGCCGCTCTGAGTCCCCCCTAGGAGGTGAGAAGGGCGGGGTAGAAATGTCCGAAATGAATAAATAAATAAATAAGTCGCTTCTGGTGTGAGAGAATTGGCCATCTGCAAGGAAGTTGCCCAGGGGAGATGTTTTACCATCCTGTGAGAGACTTCTCTCATGTCCCTGCATGAGAAGCTGAAGCTGACAGATGGGAGCTCACACCGTTCCCCGGATTCGATCCACCGACCTTTCGGTCAGCAGTCCTGCCGGCACAAGGGTTTAACCCATTGTGCCACCAGGAGCTCCTGATTTAATGCATGAGTAAATAAAATACACTAGTTGGAACTAACCAGCAGGTTTCCATCCCTTGTTGCTTAGTCAATGCATGCAAGGGTTCACCTAATTAGGAAGGTGTGCATGCACATACGTGCAGACGCCCCAAGATCTTGTACTGGGAATGCTTCCTGCAATGCCTATTATCTTTAAGATACTTAGAGATTTCCATGGTTCCATTCGTTCCCTGAATGCTAAGCTTTCCTTGGAATAGCTGTTCTCAGGCAGGAAGTTTTTCAAAGCATACACCCCTCCTGAAACCTTCTAGAGTGCGAAAAAGGATCCTTGTTGCTAGCGCTAGGAGGGAGCTCAGCTGCCAAACCAGATCCTCTGCAGCGTATCTCGCATGCATCTCTGTCCCACAGGGGAGATGTCCTGTCCTTTCGGAAGGATGGAGGAAATGGACAATGCTCCACCTCTTCCTCATATAAATACAGGGCTGCTGAGTTCGCATCCTGGAGAGCAGAACAGTTGGTTCCCAGAAGAAACAGTGACTTCATAGACCGGTAACGTGTTTCCTTGCCAGCTGGGAAAGGAGCTCCCCACATCTCTGAAGAAATGGCTTGATTTTCCTATACCTTCTTCCCCACCTAATGACTTCCCCAGCTGTTTCCATCTTGGGGTGGGGAAGAGTGTAATTTCTGATTCCAGGAGAAATCCAAACTTCCTCCGCTCATGATTAGATTTACCTAGTAGCCAAGAAGCTTCCCTTATGGGTAGAACACTGCTTATAAGATCATCATAATACCTTAAAACATACTGTAATGTCAATGATGACCAGAACTTGGAAAGGTTACTTACTGTCAATATTTGTTCAGAGTTGTTCAAATCTCCCTTCCTCTTAAGACAGGGAGAGCGTGACTTGCCTGGAGTTACCAGTGTATGTTTCCATGGCTGAGAGAGATTTGAACCCTAGCTTACCAGAGTTGTAGCACAACAAACCACTACACAGACTGGCTCAGCACTAGGTTTCATAAAGCACCTCTTATGGTTACCTATAAAGACCAGACCAAGACATTTTGCCGCCTGAACCAGAAAAAATAATAGTATTTTCCTTCTCCCCTGAATCACGGTGCATAGTAACAAAGGCAGAGACTCCTACAGCCTTTTTGGATGCTTTTGGTTTTGGCCTTATTTTTCTTCTGGATTTCCACTCCTACCATCCTTTCAGAGAGAGACCAAAAATTTTGCCTCTGCAGACCTGAAGTGCATTATGTCATACATGCTTATATGTATATGCACATGTGCACACCACACACATGGATGCTTCTCTTGGGAATACATCATCAGTGTATGTGTTAGTTATTTTTATTTCTTTGTTTCTGCAACTGGATATTTATATATTAAAAATGAGATGAGGAAGGGAATATTTTCAAAATAATTGGTGGATACAGACTAAGTTATGTTTAAAATAGGCCAACTGAATGGTTTCAGTGGGCCTACTCTAAGAAAGCAGCATGATGTACGCCTTGGAACGTTGGACTACAACTCTGAATACCAGAGTTTAAATTTATGCTCAGCCATGGAAAACCAATGAGGTGACCCTGGGCAAGTCACACACTCTCCACTTCAGAAAACCCTGTGATAGGTTTGCCTTAGGGTTGCCATAAATGATAAACAACTTTAAACAAGACCAACAATTCTAAGATCACATCTGGCTCCATCTGTTCTTCAATAGTGAAGTCTTTGGAAGCAAACATGTTTACCCTGCAATATATACTTTTTAGTGTTTACTTCAAGTAACTTGATTAATCAGGCCAAGTTGTTGCATTTGTTTCATTGTCTTCCTGTATCGGTCTGATATGGCTGAAAATGAGATCACGTGCAGGTCCTATCTGTAATGCTTTCTCCTGATATTTATTCAGTCCACTCTTTATGGCCTCATGAACACAGTTGGTTAAATCCAGGATTACCTGAATAGACAGATTGTTGGTTGTCTGATTTGATTGGAAGCATCAGAGTGACCTTTGCAAGATCCCAATGATTTATTCTATATTCATTGACAAGGAGTATCAGCTGTTTCTCTCTTTTCAATTGGTTTTCTCTTTTACAGTCTGTTTATTCAGAGGTACCCCCACCCACCTTGAACCAAGGGGTGGTCCCAATTAACACAGATTAGTTATCCTTTTGACCTCTTTCAACAATCCCTTGTTCATGGCCAGCTCTCCGCAGGTCGCAAACATTCAGAGGCGAGTCTTTCTCTTCTCTTCGTGAATACTCTTGCAGCCCTTTTTGCTATCTTATATTGACATTCCCTCATTTATTAATTGGCATATATTCACAGTTGCAGATTAGAAAGATCATGTCTCCCTCGGAACACTTTAGAATAGCAGAACGAACTAATATTTTATCCGTTGCAATTGGATAAGTGAACAAAAGAATGGTCAGAATGTGCTGATGTTTAAATAGTGTGTGCTGTGTGACCACGTGAATGTACATAGATTTTGGAATCATGCCATTGTTTCCTCAGGTAGTAATTTTTGCCTCCTCAGTGCTCACACCTTTAAATGAGTAGATCAGGTTAAACTTAGGTTGAACAATTTTAACTACAGTTCTATGGTTAAGAGCTTGTTTGCTTTTAATGTTTGGATATATTGTCATGTTCAATCTGAGGTAGGAAAGCCAATAGATTAATTATAATTATTATGTTGTCTTTCCTCCAGTGAACACAAGGGCTACAAGTAATGGGTTGCTTTGAGTTTTCTGGGCTGTATGCCATGTTCTAGAAGCATTCTCTCCTGACATTTTGCTCAAATCCATGGCAAGCATCCTCAGAGGTTGCCTGCCATAGATGTGGGTGAAACGTCAGGAGAGAATACAGCCTGGAAGACTCACAGCAACTCAATGGTTCCGGCCATGAAAGCTTTCAACAACATGCTGCAAGTACTCCTCTTTGCTTTATCTTCATGTCAACCCTGTGAGATAGGCCAAGCTGAAACAGAATGATTTGTGTGTGTGTGTCAGAAGCAACTTGAGAAACTGCAAGTTGTTTCTGGTGTGAGAGAATTGGCCGTCTGCAAAGACGTTGCCCCAGGGATACCCGGATGTTTTGATGTCTTATCATCCTTGTGGGAGACTTCTCTCATGTCCCTGCATTGGGAGCAGGGGCTGACAGAGGGAGCTCATCCACATTCTCCCCGGATTCAAACCTCCGATCTGTCGGTCTTCATTCCTACCAGCACAAGGGTTTAATATATTGCACCAGTGGGGGGCTTCTTAACAGAACGAATGACCCAAGATCATCCAATGATTTTGCTTGACTCAGTAGACATAAGAACCTGAATGTCCAAAATCCAAAAATACAATCAAATCTTGTTGTGACATACACTTCCATGCAGTACAGTCAACTTCATGGCTGACATCTATGCTAATTAAAAATTTGTGTATATGTGTATTCCTGTTTCATTTCCTTAAGAACTGGATTAAATATAAACATCCTTATGTGTATTTAAAGATGCTGTTCTGTTGTTTATGCTTCACAGGAAACTTGGGTGTAACAATTGGAGACCTGTG
The DNA here is from genome assembly GCF_037176765.1 of Anolis sagrei. Classification (NCBI taxonomy): domain Eukaryota; kingdom Metazoa; phylum Chordata; class Lepidosauria; order Squamata; family Anolidae; genus Anolis; species Anolis sagrei. The sequence goes on along the minus strand of NC_090022.1, from coordinate 117,629,311 downwards.
GCAAACACAGTTGCCACGAAAAGTAGGGAGCCAAGCATAAGAGAAAGCTCTCTGAGCCTGAATTAATGACATAACTCATTCCACCTAGCTGTGTTCTGGGTGGAAAACTTTCCTAATGATGTTGCTGCCCCAGGCCTTCCTCTGTTCTGTCCATTTCACATTACAGCATCTGTGCTCCTTATCCTGCCATGGATCTGTGCCTTTTCTGTACCGAAATGATAAATAGTGCATGCCTCAGTGGGGGCAGGGCGTGTCCTTCCCTGTTCCTGGCTGAACGGAGTCTGATTTTCCAGTGTCTCCTTCCTTCCATTGTTCTTCTGTGTGTGTCGTAACTTTCTTTGAACTGGCCTTCTGGATGTTCCTTCCTGCTCTGCCTTGAGATCCACAATGGACCATTCCTCCCTGAGAAGGGTGCCACCTGAGAGGGAAAAATCCATCTTTGCTTTGCTCCCTTTTGCAATTAAACTTTGCAGGAGGTGCTGATGGAGAGTGAGTAGCAGGGAACAGCCTTCCAGCATCTGTCTCCTCTCTCCCCTAATCTCTTTAAAAACTTGATTTGGTTTGACTGGCCTCAGCCCCCGTGAAAGCTAAAGGGAAACGGGATTCACCCACTAATATTGCATCTAAGCCTTGCTTCTCATCAAGCAGGGAATGAATGTTCCAAAGTCTGTGGTCTCTGGTCACGAAGTGCTCCTCTGTCTCCATTCTCCCCTAAAGTCAGCAAAAGGAAATCTGAGCTACTCACACGCCTAAATTATTTGTAGTTTTCAGGTTCATTGTGCAAATACTGGGATGCTTAGGAGGAGGGGGGAATTGTGGCAATAGGACCAACACTACAACTATGTCCGCAAAGGCAAGACAAGCAATGTACCACTTCAGAGATAGATAGTTTTGTTTGTTTGTTTGTTTTTTCATGTCAGAAGCAACTTGAGAAACTGTAAGTCGCTTCTGGTGTGGAAAACTGGCCATCTGCTAGGATGTTGCCCAGGGGATGCCCGGTTGTTGGATGTTTTACTATCCTGTGGCAGGCTTCTCTCATGTCCCCACATGGGAAGCTAGAGCTCAACAGACAGGAGCTTACCCGGCTCCCCAGATTTGAACCGCCAACCTGTTAGTCGATCAATTCAGCCGGCACAAGGATTTAACCCATTGCGCTACCGGGGCCAGCTTGTGTTCATTGGTAAACAAGTTCAAACAAAATGCAAGCAAGAACCATTTCTAAATCACCCAGACACTGTACAATAAGGCTGCATAGTGGTATAGTAGACTTTTTTGTTAGGCTCTCTTAGAGAGCAATTGGAATAAGATTGGGCAGACTCAATTTCTAGTCATGAAGTTCACTGAACCCAGCCATGAAGTTCACTGGGTTTCCCATTGCGAATGTCCAGTCTAAAGTATTTCAAAGGGCTGTTGCAAAGAGAAAATGACAAGGTAAGAGAAATAATAATAATAAAACTTTATTTATATACCGCTCCCTATCCCCTAGGGGACACAGGGTGGTTTCCACAGATAAACATGAAACATACAGAGTAGCCATTAAAATAGAAACACAATCCGTTAACAAAATCCTATGCATTAAAACAAACCAATTCCATAGACCATTGTGCAAATGCGCCATTTATATGTGGGCCAGGACAGGTTGAAAGAGCTGATTAGTGTTCCTATAGAAGTAATGAAAGCCAGAGGAACGAGTAAAGTACCGGGAGTGGGCCTAATTCCTAGCCAGGGAAGGGCCTGGGGCTACTTTTTCCAAGGCCTTCTTGCAATTTTGAAGAGGAAGGTCTAGGCCAGAAACTAGCGTCACAATGTGGAGGAGGAATGAGGGAACAAACAAGGTACTTGTTGGGTCTTTACTGGAGGCCAGGGGCATAGGGCCTAGGACTAGTCCTTATCAACAACTAATGAAACCACCAGGTCTTCAAGTCCTTCCTAAAAGAGGAGAGGGATGGGGCTGTCTTAGTTCCATAGGGAGGGCATTCCAGAGGTGAGGGGCCACCACCGAGAAAGCCCTCTCCCTCATCCCCACCAACCATGCTTGGGACGGTGGCAGGAGCGAGAGGAGGGCCTCCCCAGTAGATCTTAGATTTCGTGCTGGTTCATAGGGAGAGATGTGTTTGCAGAGATAGGGGGGTCCGAACCACATAGGGAAAGACTTGGGAAAAGGAAGGGTACTGATCCAATAAATAAATAAATAAATAAATAAATACAATTATGTTCAACCAGGAAGCTCAAATGCAAAGTTGTGCCAAATCTCCAGGGGAATTGCATCTGGGATGCTGAACTTAAACAATTCATTGATTATACCTTTGTTTTGTTTCTTTGAATGTTTTTCTCCAATCTTACAGCTGAGATAGTGTACACCTGTGCAAGGACTGACCAGGGTGATTTCTTGCTTCAAAAAGCAGCATTGCATTATCCAAAAATCCTTTGCAGCACCACAAAGGCTTTTGCAATGCCACAAGGGATCCTGGTACAAAACATGCTGCCTCATTTGCATCACGAAAAGGAGTTCTCCCCTAGTGACTCCTTGGGTAGCTGTGTTGTGTCCTTGTATCTGCGGTGCATGAAAGTGGTTTCAACCTACTTCTAGGCATGTTCACATTTTTTTATTTTTCTTCTTGTTGTTAGAGGGGGTGTCCTTAAGAACAGAGAGTGAATCATTTTCTTAGCTCAGGGCATGAACTAGATTTTTGTAAAGGTTAGATATTATGATCTGGTATTGTCAGTCATGTAAAGTTTTTTCCTTGTTCTTTTGCCTTTCTGGCTTTTTATAAAGAGTGCTGCTCCCTTATATCTTCTTTCTTCCCATTCCCACTGCATCTTTTTTTTTTATTTTGTAGCACACCTGCAGCAACCTGTTAAGTACGGTAATGAGGCTGTCTTGCCTTTGAGCAATTAATTCATTATCTAATTAAAATAAATTCTGTAGTATATCATCACAGGTGATACTTCAGCATGCTTAATTAACAGTTGCTTTTAACAAAACAAACAGATCGCTTTGTTGTGAAAATGGATATGGGGGGAGGGAGGGTGAAAGGGTGATTAGCTTTATTGCTTTGCTGAATCAGGAAAATGTATTCAGTTTTACAACTCTGCCAACAGCACCAAGAGCTTCACTAAAATCAAATTTTATCTGTGTTCTTTGAACAGATGAAGTATAGAGATTAATGGGTGAATTATATGAAGCCCTGAGGCTTTTCTCCTGGAAAGTACTGGGGAATAATCAGGTCCATTGGACCTAAATACTCGAAAATCACCAGATCCTGTTTGATCTTGGAAGCTCAAAAGAGCCAGCTGTGGTTTATTTTTGGGTGGGAGACCACCAATGAATCCCAGGCACTTTATGCTGTATTTCAGAGAAGGAAATGGCAAAAATACCTCAGTATTTAAGACAACCCTAAGAAATTCATAGGGTTGCCATAATTCAACCTGTCACTTGTAGGTAGGAGCCACCAATGGCACAATGGGTTAAATCCTTGTGCCGGCAGGTCAGCAGTTCAAATTTGGGGAGAGCGGAATGTGCTCCCTCTGTCAGCTGCAGCTCCCCATGTGAGGACATGAGAGAAGGATGATACACAAGGATGATAAAAAAAATCAAATATTTGGGCGTTCCCTGGGAAATGTCCTTGCAGATGGCCAATTCTCTCACACCGAAAATAACTTGCAGTTTCTCAAGTTGCTCCTGATGAAGTTGAACACGAATTTGGAGAGCCTCACCTAGAAGACGGAGGCCAGCTAGACCCACCAAAGAGGATCCATTAACCTTGGCGAGAAGGAAGCACCAAAAGAAATTTCCCTATTTTTTTCCAAATAAATCTCACCAAAGTTGAAGAAAATGCCACCGAGTTGTGCAATTATAGGATACTTTATTGGGAGATTTGTTACAGTGTTAGGGTAAGGGAGAAAAAAAGAAGACATAAAGTTACTCAGTTGAGGCGGCTGCTGCTGCGGTCACTGTCCCACCGATGCTGGTCCAACCAGATGTTTAGGAACTGCAGAACTCCCTGCTGCAGTTCAGATCAACTTGAAGGCAGGGCCTACGCGTTGCTCGGTCCCACTGACATTAAAAAAAATTGTAGGAACATGCCCACAATTAGGTGCAAAGTGGAAGCTAACTAACCAATTTTACAACCTGGTTGTTGTCTTATGAGAGCAGCCACCCCTTCCCCCTTCCCACATCAGTTTGTAGAGCGTCTGTGTCGGCTGGAGTGCTCTGTAATCATAAAGGTCATCAGCCAAGGCACGTGCCATTTCTCATGCCACCTTCTGAATTAACTGCTTCCTGACAGCTGAGGCTGCCCATATTGTTATGACTCCATAAGAAGGCAAGCCAACAGCAAGTCAGGCTCAAGGGTCAGAATGCTTTACAAAAGAGGAATTGCAACCTGAATCTCAAGGTGCATCTATGCTGTAGAATGAATGCATTTTGACACCACAGTAGCCAGGGGCGGCTCAACCCATTACGCAAAGTAAGCATTTGCAGTATAGTTGATTTTGCCCAGGGGCGCTCTTGAGGCGCTCTTGGGGAAAAATAGACCTTGACATATGCGAGTTGTAGTTACTGGGATGTATAGTTCACCTACAATCAAAGAGCATTCTGAACTCCACCAATGATGGAATTGAACCAAATATGACACACAGAACTCCCACGACGAACAGAAAATATGTATCAGTGATTGTTTGGGGTGGGGGGGGGGGGGGGTTGCCAAAATACTGTTTGCTTACCATTGAAAATTACATAGGGCCGCCTCTGACAGTAGCTCAATGCGATAGAATCCTAGGAGTTGCAGTTTTACAAGTCCTTTAGTCTTCTCTGCCAAACAGTGCTGGAGCCTCACTAAACTACAACTCCCAGGATTCCATATCATTGAACCAGTTAAAGTGACTCCAACTGCATTATTTCTACAGTGTAGATGCACTGTTACTATTAGTACCCAGTAAAGTTGAATAGTGGGATTTTCCTATATGTTGACTCACCATTTCAATGAGTCTTCTCTAATTAGGATTACTTAATACTTGTTGGGCCATTTTCTGCCTTATGGGTTAGATCATGAAAGCTAAGTACTGGATATTGTCACTGTGTTTTTTATTGTTTGCTGTTATTCTGTTCCTTCTAGTCGAGGCCAACATATTGCAATCCTGTCATAGAGTTTTCCTGGCAATTTTTATTAAGCCTTTGACTATAACTTGAACCAATTCCCCTTAAAGCAGCAGCCAATGGTTTATGGCCCAATGTTTATCCATAGGACATTGGCAGTCAGTCGCTATCTGATCTTCCACTTTTTTATTTCATGTCAAGAGCGACTTGAGAAACTGCAAGTCACTTCTGGTGTGAGAGAATTGGCCATCTGCAAGTATGTTTTGATGTTTTACCATCCTTGTGGGAGGCTTCTCCACATGGGGAGTTAGAGATGACAAAGAAAACTCAACCTGCTCTCCCCGGATTTGAACCTCTGACCTGTCAGTCAGCAGTCCTGCTGGCCTATTGAGCCACGGAAGTTGCTGGAATAGAGTTAGCTATATCAGGCAAAGATCTGGAGACTCCCATCCATATTCTCACTTAGCAGCACTTAGTGACCACAGAGACTTATCTTCAGCAGTTGTATTTGGGAATTGGGGTGCTGAATATTACTATGCCAAACAGTTGTAAAAAAAAATGTCCAATCAGGACCTGGTGATTCTAGAAAGATAGATACCGAGGGTCCATGTACATGTTTATTAAAGACTAGCCGTCCCCTGCCACGCGTTGCTGTGGCCCAGTCTGTTGATCTGGAAAATAAAGTAATGAGAAAGTGTTGATTTCTAATATATGTCATGTCTTTATGCTTGTGGGTAAACAGTATTTCTTGCTGTTTCTTTGTCAGTACTGGCGTGGAGATTGTCTGGTTTACCTACTCTGGAACATGCAACATATAATTGTACTTCTTTAGGAGTCCCTTTCAAATCTATGATACTATATCTCTGTGTGTGAATCATATATAATCTATCTTTATCTATGGCTGATGGCTCTTTGTCAGGAGGGCTTTGATTATGTTTTCTTGCCCCGGTGAAGTGAGTTGGACTGGATGGCCTTAAGTATTTTCTCTTGGTCATGGGGGTTCTGTGTGGGAAGTTTGCCCAATTCTGTCGTTGGAGAGGCTCAGAATGCTCTTTGATTGTAGGTAAACTATACAGCCCAGTAACTACAACTTCCAAATGTCACGGCCTATTTCCCTCAAACTCCATCTGTGTTCATATTTGGGCATATGGAATATTAGTGTCAAGATTGATCCAGATCCATCATTGTTTGAGTCCAAAGTGCTCTCTGGATGTAGGTGAACTACAACTCCCAAACTCAAGGTCAATGCCGACCAAACCCTTCTACTGTTTTCTGTTGGTCTTGAAAATCCTATATGCCAAGTTTGGTTAAATTCCATCATTAGTGGAGTTCAGAATGCCCATTGATTGTAGGTGAACTATAAATCCCAGCAACTACAACTCCCAAATGACAAAATCAATTTTTTGAGTGATGGTCACTCATTGGGTTGTTAGGCGTATTCTGCCCAAATTTGGTGTCAATTTGTCCAGTGGTTTTTGAGTTATGTTAATCCCACAAACGAACATTACATTTTTATTTTTATAGATGGAACAGAGCTTGGAGAAAAGCCTTTTTGAATGATAGCTACCAGCATCTTGATCCCTGAACATCATGCTGGCTGGGAAATTATGAGCTGTTGTCCAAAATCTTTTTTTTTAAGTTCAGTTTCATCCCCGTAAATCCCATTGGCCATACTGACTGGGACTGACAAGGGTTGAAGTCTAAGAGCTGAGACTTCAGCATCCAAAGGCTCCCTACGGCTAAACTTTAGCATTAACAGTATGGCTTCATTATATGCTATCAGTTATTGCAGACTGGGAAAACAAACTTTGGCTATGCAAAATTTCAGCCACAAGTACAGGAGCACAGGTTCAAGCAAGACTGAAGAAATGCAGGTTGTTTGTCTCTACCACCCTATTCGTGTTTGTTTCAATCCCCATAACCCCCCAGCTAGCTAAATAATTTTCCCAAAATCTGGTTCAGAATTGTGTACCAAACGTTTAAGTTTAAGAACAAAATCAAGCAGGAGTTGTAGCACCTGCCACATCCCCTTGTTGTTGCAAACTATTATTTGCAGCCCCAAACAAAAAGACAGATGACTCAGGCCTGCTGTGCTTTCAGTCATTGCAAGCTGTGGAATATGGCAGATCAAAAAGAAAAAGGGAGGAACAGGGGTACATAGGCCATGGGCTTGCTTCATCGTTTCAGAGGGGAAGAAGGACTCCTGAAGTTTAAAAAAGCTTATGGAAAGAAGAAGGGCTTGCCCTTTGGCCTTGGCACATTATAGTTTCCTAGGGAGTGCAGCTCCCAGCAGGCTCTGCAGTGATTACAGGAGTTGGGAAACTGTCAGCACTCTGCCTCCAGTCCAGTCAAGGCAGAAAATAGAGAAGAAATAAACTGGAAAAGTTCAGGGAGAGGTTTCTAGCTCTGCACTGGCGCTCTTTAAGAAGATCATAATAGGTTTTCCCCGGCACCATTCATTAGTCTCTGGGAGCGCTGCCATGTTTTTCTCTGGAATTCCTTGTCTCCATCGGTCCATCTGATCTCTTGCTGTGAGCTGAGTGTGGGCAGATTCACTTTGCCAGTCACCCACATGCATCTGTCAGCAGTTGAGAAAGCTGCTTTTTTTTTTGGACTACAACTACCCAAATCCCCCACAATCCTTCATCTTGTAGTCCAAAACCCAGGTTGCCTGGACTTTAGGACGTCTGAGATTCTTAGTGGCAGTGAGGAGCCACGTAAGGTTTTTGTAAGACATCACTTACATGCATACCGACCTCCCTATGGGTCAGGGTGCTCAAAACTAGAGTTTCTTGTCCTAGCTGAATTTGACCCGGGTTTTGAGTTGGCAGCGACAGAACGAATAAACAACAACAACAATTTATCCCCAAAACACCAGGGAACCTAGTAGAAGGTGGAGTGAAGCACCAGGTATGCTTCAGCACACAGCAACATTTGTCTGGTGCCAGCAACATGGGGTGTGGCCGCAAGACAAGAAGTGGGAGCTTTTACAAATGTGTCTAAGGAGAAATATGTTCTCTCCACTGCAATGTGTAATCTGATATTTCAGCTCTGTAGTGGGTTTGTAACTCTTTTGGTTTTAGTATTTAAGGACATCTATGTTTTTGTTTTGTTGTTGTTGTTGTTGCTGTTGTTGTTGAATCACTTGAATCAACACCACACTCCTGCTCCCTCCCGCCAGATCCTTCAAGGAACTGAGTTTCCCTACAGCAGGCCCATACAGCACTCCCCTACAAAAACACCGAGCACGGGCAGTGCCCAGTTAGCCTTTGGGGCAGTTGGCAGGAGAGAAGTATGACTCACTGGGCTAAGCGTGCCCACACAGCCCCAACCGACCGCCCATTTGTGCCCTGCCTAGGCCACAGATGTAATGCAAAAACATGCCTGCCTTTGGCAACAAGGCAATGCCGTGAGAGGAGGTAATTAAGAGTTCACCCTGGGAACAAAGTGGGCAGAGCGCAGGTGCCCTTGACTTCCCCTCGGCAATCTCTGCACAGAGGAGCACACGCCCCAACTGCCAACAGGAGGACGGCGGGGCAGAGCTGATACCTGGTGGCACTTGGCAATAGGCTGGATCAGACCAAAGGCCTTTCAGCTCTACAATTCTGTCCCTACAGTTACTCACAGGGTGCCTGTTTTCCCAGGACCAGCTGTCCTTACCACTTGTCCTTGGTTCCAATGTTTTTGTTCGTTGAGTGCCCTTGGTTTATTTCCAATTCTAGCATGGGTTTTCCTGGCAAGGCTCTTTCAAAGTGGGTTTGCTTTTGACTTTATCTGAGACTGAGAGAGCATGACCTGCCCAAGGCCCCTCAGTTAGTGTCCGTGGCTGAGTGGGGAAGTGAACCCTGGTCTGCAGAGTCCCAGATTTGTACCCACACTGCAGAATTAATGCCCTTTGAGACTACACTAACTGCCATGGCTCAATGGCACAGAATCCTGGGAGTTGTCGCTCTGTGGATATTTATCTTCCTTTGTCAAAGAGCTCTGCAGCCACAACAGACTACAAATCCCAGGATTACATAGAATGGAACTATGGCAGTCACAGTGGTGCCAAACTACTCCAATACTGCATTGTGGATGGGAGTTCAGTCTAACAGTCAAACCAGTACACTATATTACCCTTGGTTCCATTGCAAGGCCCATTTATTTCCCCTTGAAGCTGCAATGAATACTAAGAAAGAAAGCATATGAACATTGGCTGCATCTACACTGTCATATGATGCAGTTTCATAATGCAGTTTAACTGTATTGAAGTGCAGCATATGAGTACACTGCCATATAATGCAGTTCAATGCAGTTAAACAATGTAGTGTCGATGGGGTCATTAACCTCCTTAGGAACACAATACTCTGGGATTCTTGGTTCATTTCTGGATTGTGTATGTGTATGTACAGTTTCCCCCTTGGCTTTGAGCCTGGTGCTTTGACCAGGAAGAAATCTCTGGCCTGGATGAGGTCCAAGCAATGCCGGATCATTGGCACAGGGAAGCAGGAGGCAACCAGCTGAGGCCCCGTGACGTCCCTTGGAAAGGTCATTCAACCACATCACAGCATCCTGTGGGTCACTGGCCGGAACACAGTCAAGCGTCCAGCTCTGGAGCAACTAACCAAGGAGAGGCCTTTCCAGCATTGTGGTCATAAAGACTAGGGCCACACCTCCCAAATAGCAGCTTTGGGTGGAACCACACAGTCAGTGAAGGCCCATACTATGGCTCCTTGCCTTGAACTCCAAAATATCTCTGTGGGAACCTACTCACATAGCTGGGTCTGGGATGAAGGAGGTCATTACAAGGGTTGCCTCCTGCAAGTTATTATTCTGGGTCCGTCTCCTTGTTTCATATTGTACACAATAGAGCAGTGCAATGGACGGAGAACATGCAATGAATGCAGAAGGAGGAACAGTAATGAGAGTTCCAGAGGAGGAAGGAGGAAATGTCAAGTGGGAAAAGTGTAGGTAGCAATAGCTTTACATACAACTGTTTTTCAGCCTATAAACCCACTTGGGTGACTTTGGGCCAGTCACTCACAGCTTCAGAGGAAGGCAATGGCAAACTATTTTTAGTGAATCTTTCCAAGAAAATTCTGTGATCGGGTTGCCATTGGGTCATCATGAGTTGGAATGATTTAAAGGTACACAACTACTACAACAGAGTTGCAGCGTACAGTATTTCCTCTTCTCTACCTTCTCTAGAATGGCCAACCTTAAATGCTTGAGCTTGTCCATGAGATAAACCTGCACAAGCCTTGTTTTAGGTTCCCGTTGTGACCTTCAGTAAAGCACTCTGTTGTGCTTCACATATCCAAACACTCTCTTGCAACTGTGTTTCTATCTACAGCGATGTTTTCTTACCTTACTGATCATCAGTTAGGTTATTTTTGCACTGCAATTTTTCCATTTTACAGCTCAGGCAAAAAAAGAAAACAGATCACTTGGTGAGTTCAGGACTCACCAAGCGGGGATTGTCTCACCACTTTCCAAATGCAAAACTCCACATTCTTTAGCACCTGAATCCCAGACAAGGAATGCTTTAGTCTAGCAGATTGTCCATTGCTCAATGTGAACAGTCAAGTTTGGGAGTCTGGAGTGGAAACAGGCCTCACTTCATCTTCTTCCCTTGTCAGTCCCAGCTAAATCCTTTGGCTGAAAGAATGTGAAGAACAAAACATCTTTGCGTTGGAGGAGTTTTGAATGGGGGACGTCATCTCCTTCCCTCCTTTTCCCATTTGAGGAGCAGTGTGGGAGCTGAAGCCTCCCTCCACAGCGCTGTGCTCCATTGCCTTGGGCTATTGTTTCAGACCATGACATCACCATCGTCCTTGGAGTTTCTTGGTCCGTTGGCCTGTTAGGAAGCGATGGCAGACAGATTAATGTGAGCTTGGGAGTCAATTGAGAAGGCAGAGGGCAAAGATGAAGGCTTAGAGGACCCATACCTTTTGTAAGTCCGGTTTCTCTGGCCCAGAAAGAATTAAGAAGCTTTCCTCAACCTGGTGTGCTGCAATTGTGTTGAGTGTGTAACCTCTAGGATTCCAAAGCAGCCTGGCTGGCTGGAGATGATAGAGGTTTTGGTCTCTGTATATCTGCAGAGCACCAGGCCTTTGCGATCCATATTCACATTCCCTGTTATGTATTCATGAAATACAGTAGCTAAATGGAGAACTCATGTTCAGAGGCATTATATATGTGAATAATTGGTGAGGACTCAATGAGGTTGAGGTGACCAAATAAGAAAATAAAATAAGAAAATATGGCCACCACTAGAACCTACTGTTTCTGAGTTTTCAAAGGTGTGTGCCTGAATGCTATTGTAAAAGGAATGTTGGACTTCTAGCCCCATCTTGGACTTGGCCAGCCAATATATTGTATGTCGTTTTGCTCTGAGTCCAAGATTTCAGCCAGCACAGCCACATCAATTATAGTTGGTCCAGAGGTTTGTGACATCTGTTGCATGAGATTAGGTCTATAAAGTTTCCACTTTGTCTGCGAGACCCACAAATGGAGTACTTGCTGAGACTGCCCTGTACCCAAATACAGTACTTTGTTTTCTGGTCCATACCCTTTAGATGAAGTCTGGATGATAGCTTTCTTTTTATGAAGAACTAGAGGCCCTTTGAGATGACACAATTACTATATAGCACTTTCACTGCCATGGCTGCACCCTGTGGCATTCTCCTGGGGCTTTTCCTTCTATCAAAGGCAACAGAGAAGAATTCTTTGACTGGAGATGCTAGATACTCCTCCCTAAACTCCAATTCCCAGTATGGGGTGGGACCATAGTGTTTAAAGTGGGATCAAAGGGCTATCGCTAGGTACAGTGAAAGGACTCCAGGTGGGATAACGGAACCATCTGTAGCAAAAGAGAGCTACTTATAGAGACTTGGCAGACACAAAGCAGGTAGAATAAAACAATAGCCACACCCAGCATGGCAGACAAAGCTTCACCAGGTGAGCATCAAAAGATAAAGCAGGTCGCTCCAGTACAGCCTCCTTTAAAGTTATGCCACAACGGAAAGCTCACAGTTTACCATTTTGCCCACTAAATTCCCCTGCCTTGGTCCATTCTTTCTGGGCTCTTGCATGTGAAAAGTATTCCTGGGCAGGATCATTCTGGGAGGGATGGAGAAGTGAAAAAGAAAGGGAAGTAGAACTGAAAGGGAAATATACTATCCAGTGGTCCCTTCCTTTCCCCCACTACAGAATATAAAGCTAGGGTGGATACAAATGTTATGGAAATGTAGACACACACATATATGCATTCATGTAGACACACAGAGACATATTTTGTATCAGCCAGGGCAGGTGAAACCTTTGGTCCTTCAGATGTTTTGGCCTACAGTTCCCATCAGCCCCAGTCAACCTAACCAGTTGTAGAGAGTCAAAGATCCCCTACACTCGATAAGAATTGTCAAACTGAAAACTCAGAATAGTTGTGTAGAAGAGGGGAAGTTGGCAGGTATTGCTTGTTTTCTGGTTGCATGACAAGAAACACCTGCTGAAATCCTCTCTTCTGTTTGAACGTTGACCGTTTTGTTCAACCGTTGAAAGTATAGGAGCCGAGCCCTCTCCACTTTTCAGTCTAGCAACCAACACCTGGTATGAAAGGATGGAGTCATCCAAGAAAAACAAAGCTAATTGAGGAGCTCTGTCATGCACGTCAGGTTAGCGCAGGCTATTCTACTCACAGTTTCGGAGACACCATAGACTTTTTGCCAAGTCTTTACGGCTGGAGACTCCTGTCTTTTGTGCTAAGCTCTCAGTTTCTTTAGAGTCTGTTAAGAATGTTTTTCCTTTCCTGCCAGGCTGTTCAAAGGTGAATTTTCACCCCAAAGCTGGTTGGGGAAAGAGGAGTATAGCCTTTACCCCATTTTACAGATTGTAGGACAGCTGTATTTTTATTAATGCTGCAGTAGGTAGCTGGGCTTCTCCCATCCCCAGGGATATGAAACCCACCAAGTTGCCTTTGTATTTATCGAATGGGCTGGCATATGGTATGCTCTGAAGGTACAAATTTTGGCTAAGGGTAATAGTTCTGGGATACAATAAATAGGATGCAGTGAAAGCCAGCACAGTATGTGGTTTGAATGTTAGACTAGGGCACTCAGTATATAGGTTGGGTGGATATGAATGTTATGGAAATGTAGACACACACATACATTCATTCATGTAGACACATTGCATCCTATTTATTGTACCCCAGAACTTAAGTGGCTGAGGGGGAAAAGGAAGGGTCCTGAGGCCATGAATTGTGGGAGTTAAAGTCCAAAACACCTAGAGGGCCGAAGTTTGCCCATGCCTGGATTACAACGTTGGAAGACCAGGGTGCAAATCCATGCTCAACCAGGGAAACCCACAGGGTAACCTGGATCAAGTCACACTTGCTCAGGGTCAGAGAAGGTCAAGAATAAATCTGGCCAGGTAAACCCCATGATAGGTTTTTCTGTGAATCACGATATATCAGAAATGATTTGAAGACTCACAGCAACACAATAAAACATTATCAGGGGTGATTGTTTTTGTCACTAGAGGGACCCCTAGCAGTCCTCAGTCTATCAGAACAATAACTGGAGTGGATTTGAACCTTTCCCCCTAAAATATGTGGCTCTAGTCAATATTTGGGACCAGAAACCAGCACAGATTTAGTTGGGACATAGTGGTTGCAAACAAGTTTTTGTACCATGCAAATGCTATACTCATTTTCTCAGACATAAGTTCCACTGAATTTGATACAATCTGATCTTGTGTTGGTGAATACAAGCTGCCAACTTTAACCTTTATTTTGGGGTGTCCTAATGTAGAAGTATGAAAAGAAATGGCAACAAGCAGTTATTTTTAAACCACAGTTGTCATTGTTCATCACTCCTGGGTCTATAATAGTTGGTGTTTGTTTTTTCCCAAACCTTCCATGTCCATAGTGATTTTGACAGACAGTTGTGTGTTCTCAACCTTCACTTCTTACACTGTTTCCATTTTTAAATAGTTTTAATTCAACATACAAACAAAGGAAAAGCATACTTCTAGAATACAACAACACAAAACAAAATTGAGAATGCAAAGAGAAACAAAGCAAAACCACTACCATAGAAAACAATACATTTGTTCATTGCATACAGAAGTAACTAATCCACCTTTATCTACAACATTCAGCCTAAGTATACACATTTCAAACAAACACCTGCTAAGCCAATCTACAAACCTTTCGTTCATTGCCTGTTTAATTTTAACTTCTTATTTGTTACTCCCTTTAAGTATCACTTTATTTCTGCCCTTGAAAAACAATAACTGACTATTGTCCTCATCTATGCTGTATAAAAGGAATAAATATGTCCCAAGGCCCTTCCAAACAGGCTCTATATCCCAGGACCCAATCCCAGGTATACCACATTAAACTGGATTATATGAGTCCCCACTACCAGATAATCTGGGCTAAACAGAAAACCTGGGATCAGATCCTGGGATATAGGGCATGTCTGGAAGGGCCCCCAGTCTTTCTTGAATTTAGCCAAGGATTTCTCCTTAATCAACATGAGCAATTTGTCTATCTCAGCTGTTTCTGAGGGTTCATCTGCACTCTAGAATTTATACAGCTTGGCACCACTTTAACCACCATGGCTCATTTCTATGGAATCCTGGGAGTTTTAGTTTTGCAAAGTCTCTCGCCTTTGCTGCCAAAAAGTGCTGGATCCTTGCCCAATTCCAAATCCCCAGATTCTATAGCCTTGAGCCATAGCAGTTGAAGTGGTGCCAAGCGGCATTGTAGGCACGCCCTATGGTACTGGAGGTGTATTTGTTTTCAACTGTTGAAACGTCACACAGCAGTAGCAAATTCACAACGTATAAATTCACATGTATATTCTTCATTCACATAACAACTTCAGCAAGGTCTGCTTGGACAAATAGGAGGCCATTATGAACATTTGCAGTGGAAAGTATCATCTTTTTCATTTTATATATCACTTTTAGTTAGAACTACCAGAACAGTATGGCACAGGAGTCTGGTATAGCTACAGCCTCTGTCATTACTATATCAAAAAAAGGTAGTATGCCATTGTCAGATTTCTTTCTGAAACCCTGTCATTTTAGATAGCAAACTATGCTTCCCAGAGTTAAGAAGATCTCACTAATCTAGTGATGATACTTTATTTACTTAAATAGACTTACGATTTGATAACCCCAATTGGTTTTCACAATAGCTTCCAGAAAAAAATCAATGTCAACTTTGGTTTGTTTCATTAAGTTTGTTTACAGTGTGGAAAGAGAGAGAAAGAGTTTGAATACTATGTGGAACCTACTTCAAACATGACTAAACAGTAAAATACATACATAGTAATCGTCTGTATCCATAGTGTTGTTTCTACTGAAATAACAGCATATGTCAAGAAATAATACAGTTAGATCCTATGTGTCTGTTTTTTCCTTTATCTTATCATATCTATAGAAGTGTGCTGTGAATTAATGCAAATTTTAAAGTAATGTGACCAAAGTGTTTTGTTCAGGAGCCAATCATTTCTTTGCTTTCACTGGATTATTGATTTTCTTGTCACCTGATTTCTCAAAGCAGATGGTAGGGGAAAAATACAAGTTGTAAAGTTGTTTGCATATTGAAAAAAATATGATATACCATATTATATATATCTGTTAACAGAAGAACAATGATCATCCAGGATTTAATCCTTAATGAGAGTGCATACCTGGCATTCATAATGGAGACCTGGTTGGATGAGCTGGGGGAGAGGCATTAATCCCACCCAGCTTTGTCCACCAGGTTATTCTATGCAGCACCAATCACGATCTGGAGGGCGGATACATGGGGTTGCATTAGTCTATAAGGATTATATCTCCCTGACCAGGTGCCCCATCCCACAGTCAACCTTATTTAAGTGTGTCCATCTGAGAGTAAGTGACTGGGACATAATAGGGGTTTTGTTAGTGTACTGACCACCCTGCTGCACTACAATGTCCCTTCCTGAGATAGCCAGGGTGATCTCAGGCCTGGCGTTGGAGTCCCAATGGCTTAAGTGCTGGGGGACTTCAACATCCATGCAGAGACCACGCTGTTGGGAGTGGCTTAGGACTCCATGGCAACCATGAAGTTCTCCCAATTAGTATCTGGCCCTACCCACAGAGCTGGGCACACATTAGACTTTGTTTTCTGCCAGGGATGAGAGGAAGGTGGTGGTGTGGAGGAACTGACAACTGCTCCATTGCCATGGACTGACCATCACCAGATCAGGTTTAGGCTTACTGCTCCCCCTAACCTCTGTAGGGTGGAGGACCAATTAAAATGCCCCCCCCCCCCAGGAGGCTTATGGATCCGGATGGATTACTGACAGTTATTGGGGAATTTCCTGTCACCTCGGCAAGTGATCCTGTCGATGCTCTGGTCACTCTTGGAATAGGGAGATGACTAGAGCAATAGACAAGATTGCACCAGAATGTCCCCTCTTGAGTAGCAGAGCTAAACCATCTCCTTGGTTCGATAAGGAGCTGGCAGCGATGAAGCAAATGAAGAGGGAACTAGAATGTGTGTGGTGTACCAAGCACAACAAGCCAGACCAAACACGGCTGTGGATCGAAACAGCCTTGGTTACCTTAATGGATGATCTGTGTAGGGAACTTGATGGGGGGAGTTTGTCCCTGTTGGTTCTCCTGGACTTCTCAGCGACCTTCAATACCATTGACCATGGTATCTTTCTGGGATGCCTTGGAGGAATGGGACTTGAGGGCATTGTTGTACAGTGGCTCCGGTCCTTCCTAGAGAGTTGTTCCCAGAAGGTGTTGTTGGGAGACACCTCCTCAACCTCACAGCCATTGTTGTATGGAGTCCTGCAGGGCTCAGTATTGTCCCCCATGTTGTTTAACGTCTACATGAAGCCATTGGGAGAGATCATTTGGAGTTGGATGTCTTCTGTACGCAGATGATGTTCAACTCTATCACTCCTTTCCCCCTGCTACTAAAGAGGCTGTTCAGGTCCTGAACCGGTGCTTGGAAGCTGTGATGGTCTGGATAAGGGCAAACAAATTGAAATTAAACCTAGACAAGACAGAGGTACTTCTGGTCAGTCAGAAGGTCAAACAGGGTATAGAGTCACAGCCTGTGCTGAATGAAGTTACACTATCCCTGAAGACACAGTTTTGCAACTTGTGAGTGATCCTGGATTCATCGTTGAGCTTGGAACCCCCAGTCTCAGTGGTGGCCAGGGAAGCTTTTGTACAACTAAAACTTGTGTGCCAGTTGCACCTGTACCTTGGGAAATCAGACTTGGCCATAGTGGTACACGTTCTTGTTACATCCCATATAGATTACTGCAACGCGCTCTATATGAGGTTGCCTTTGAAGACTGTTCAGAAGCATCAAATGATTCAATGGGCAGCAGCCAGGTTTCTAACTGAAGCAGGGTAGAGTGAGCACACCATCCCCCTATTGCACCAGCTTCACTGGCTGCCAGTCTGCTAGCGAGCACAATCCAAAGTGCTGACTTTAGCCTATAATGACCTAAACTGTTCCAGCCCAGCTTACCTGTCTGAATGTATCTCCCTCTATGACCCATCTCAGAGACTAAGATTATCCAGGGAGACCCTGCTCTTGGTCCCATCTTCTTCACAGGTGCAATTGGTGGGGACGAGAGACAGGGCCTGCTCAGTGGTGGCCCCTCAGCTATGGAACTGCTTCCCCAGTGAAATCAGAGCACCCCCCTCCCTCCTGACCTTCAGGAAGAAAGTTAAATCTGGTTATGGGACCAAGCTTTTGGCTAACAAGTTAGTGCAATATGAGTATATGGAATTGTGAAATGACTAATGGAATGTCCTTGGATTTGACTCTGGATGATGTGATTTTAATAATTGTTGTAATATTGCTGTTGATTTTTGGTTTTAATGTATATGTCTATTTTTACTGTATGTACATATGTGCATGGTATCAAATTGCTGCCTTTTTGTAAGGTGGCTCTGAGTCCCCCTTTTGGGGTGAGAAGGAAGGGATATAAATGTAGTAAATAATAATAATAATAATAATAATAATAATAATAATAATAAATATATTTTATTTAATGCAGCATCTCAGTAGAAGCTGCACTTCTATAATGGAGTGAAAAGAACAGTCTAGTAATATTTACTATTGTTCCTATAATAATTCAAATCATTGATTATATAAGCATGTGGTTTTCATTTTTAAAAAAACCTTCTTTCCTATTCCCTCCCTGCTCATTACATAAGGTCCTTAGAGTCACGGCATCTGGGTTCTATCCTCAGATCTCTCTACTTTTTTTCCCTAAGATTTGAAACCAACCATTTCATCTTCTTTTTCCCATCTGTCCCAATTTACCCAACAGTGAAATGAGGGCAAATTCTGCGCCTTACATTCCCGAGAGGGATTTAAATTCTCACTTATTAATTCATATTTTATCAAGGATTTTCAAAAGCGTTGATATAAAAAGGTCCCAGGAAAAACAAACTCCAGACCCATGTATGAACATACCCTTTGCTGACAGGATTTACCACTGTCAAACTTCTGCAAGAAGTATTTAAATGACCCAGCCTCAGCACTTGCACTTGTCAGGAATGTTATCCATATGTCTTGAGTGACGTGGCCTTGGGTGGTCAAATAGGACTACTTCTGCCTTGGTCTCCCCTGCCCTGGCTTTTTCCTGTCAAAAAATCCATCACTATTCTGAGTTAACAATCAATGGAAAAGCTTTCCCACAGCTTCTTCAAACCTGCCGCTTTTCAGATGTCATCATCCCAATATCTTAGTCAGCATGATTACGGCTTCTGATGGGAATTGTAGTCCATCGCAGCTAGATCGTACCAATAAGGGAAGGGTAGTTCTTCAGCGTTCCTGAGTGCCCACATATATGCTTCTCCCAATGCATGGGGCCCTATGCCATTAATATCTGGAGTGGCTGGTAGAAATCCAATAGGTTTTCTCCTTTCTCTGGTAGTGAAAAGTTGTATCTGTTGAGTTTTTCCATTCTCTGAAATAGTCTCAGAAAGAATGATGACCAAGTCATACCAATATGCCTGGCAGTCTCTCAACTAGACCCATGCCTGAGAGTCATGAACAGCTCAGCAGCTGATATGTCAGGAGTATATGTTGGTGCGGGGAGTGAGAAAATTGCTCCCAAATACCTCTTAGAATGTTTACATTTGTTGTGTTCACATTCCCTTGGGAACTTTTCCTGCTCCTTTTCTTTGGATGCCTAAACTGAAGTTTTAAATATTTTGCAGTGCTCACAATTTGGATACGGAAGGAAAGGTTTATTGGGAAAAGCAGAAGTCTTGGAGCGGAGGCTATTTCATCATTTTGTTATAGACACCTCATGACTGCATCCCTTATACCAGTGTTTCTCAACCTTCCCAATGCTGCGACCATTAACAGTTCCTTGTGTTGTTGTGACCTCCAACCATAAAATTTGTTGCTACTTCATAACTGTAATTTTGCTACTATTAGGAATATAAATAACTGATATGCAGGATGTATTTTCATTCACTGGGCCAAATTTGGGACAAATATCCAATATGCCCAAATTTGAATACTGGTGGGGTTGAGGAGGGGATTGATTTTGTTATTTTGGGAGTTGTAGTTGCTGGGATTTATAGTTCATCTACAATCAAAGAGAATTCTGAACTCCACCAACAATGGAATTGAACCAGACTTGGCACACAGAACTCCCACGACCAACAGAAAATACTGGGCTTGGTGGGCATTGACCTTAAGTTTCAGAGTTGTAGTTCACCTACATCCAGAGAGCACTGTGGACTCAAACAATGACGGATCTGGACCAGACCTGGTATAAATACTCAATATGCCCAAATGTGAACACTGGTGGAGTTTGGGGGAAATAGACCTTGACATTTGGGAGTTATAGTTGCTGCGATTTATAGCTCACCAACCATCAAAGAGCATTCTGAACCCCACCAACGATAGAATTGGGCCAAATTTCCCACACAGACCCCTCATAACCAACAGAAAATACTGTGTTTTCTGTTGGTCTTTGGCGACCCCTCTGATACCCCCTTGCAACCCCCCCTAGGGTCCCAACCCCCAGGTTGAGAAATGCTGACCTATACAAAGTTCTTCTGAATCACCTGTGGGACATCTTATGTTTTACAGAAGGGGTCTGCAGCTATGCCTCTCCAGATGTTTTGAACTGTAATTCCTATAATCTCTCTTAATTGACTGTCCAATGAAAATCTAGAAGAGTTGTGGTTATAAAGGTAAACATCTGGGGATTTGCATATCACATTTCCAGGCCTTTGCAGTCTTGGTATGCATTGCTTCCTTCTCCCTGGCTCATTCAGTTCTATTTTGAGAAGTATGATATGTGTCAGGATCAGCCTTGTTCTTTGTTTTTGCTCTGCAGCCCCTATTCTTCTTTTAGACATGAAAACATTTATTCATTTAATCCAATTCACTTCACTGGAAGGTTCTTTGTTTTGGGTTATTATTATTATTATTATTATTATTATTTTCTTTTACAGCTGTGCCTTTGGCAGCTGGGGGCTAAGAAGAAATTAATCAGGCAAAGCTTTCTTCAAATTTGTATTGTCCTGCAGACTTATTTTCTGGCACACTGACTCACTGGGATGCTGGAAGGCGAGTCCTTTCCAAATGAAACTGTCCTGGCTTTGAGCACTTGTGTTTCACCACTTGTTAGCTGAACAGGGTGAGAAAAAAATATTTACTTGAGAGGAAGTATTGGGAGCAGATCCACCAAAGCAAGGAGACGCCAGCTTTACCCAGTCACATCTCTGGCTCTTTGGAAGATGAAAAAGTCCTTAAAGGACCTAATTATCCGACATTCTGTTTGGACCTCCCAAGTTTCTGCTCTGTCAGGCTGACAATGTCAGCTGCATTTGTCACGCACTTTCTACAATCAGCTTTTGCAAATGGCTTTGCCTCAATACACCTATTTGCAAAACATTTTCATTAGCCCAAGGAAACCCACAATTAGGCTGATTTTCTTTTCAGCCCCTAGTTGAATATGTCAGTAAGCCCAGCTCCCTTGCATTCCTCTCCTCCCTTACCACTCCAGTCGAGAGAAGCGCCTTCTCCATGCTATGCATCTTTTATTCCAGACGGGATCTTGCAAGCTAGTGAAGCAAAGCAAGGCAGGAGCTATACTCCAATGAATTGGGAAACATCAGAATGCAGATCACACCAGACTTAACTAGAATGAGCCTGGGAAAATCTAGCCCAAACCTTGGGAGTGCCACCGAAGCAGAGAAATTTGCTCATTGGTACAAGCTGCAGAAGACCTCCCCAGTCATACACACCCTGGCACTCTTGTACCGGTTTTAAGTTGCTAGCATTAGGATACTCTTGAACACTGCCTCTTTGAGTCTGAAAGGCCTCACTGTTAGTGGGGTTTGTGGGAGGAACAGAAAAGAATGCTTCTACTTTTGGGCAGAAACTAGTAGGAGCAATTAGGGCCTGTATTATGTCCCCAGAGAAGAGCCTCCAATAGTGCAATGGGTTAAGCCCTTGTGCTGGCAGGAGTGCTGACTGAAAGGTCAGCGGTTTGAATCCGGGGAGCAGGGTGAGCTCCTGTCTGTCAGCTCCAGCTTCTCATGCAGGAAGTCTCCCACAGAATGGTAAAATATCCAGGCATCCCCTGGACAATGTCCTTGCAGACGGCCAATTCTCTCACGCCAGAAGTGACTTGCAGTTTCTCAAGTCATTCCTGACACGAAAAAAATGTCCCCAGAGGCCAGTGGAATAATCTCAAAGTGAGAGTACCTCCTTGAAAGGATTCGTGTTCACATAGTTTCCACATTTGTGAGGGTTTTTTAATTTTCAAATGTGACATATCTTTGGACAATGACATCACCAGAGGCTGGTCATCATAATTTCACTTGAATGCTCCCTCTGATGTTACTTGAGGTGGTGCCTATGTTTCAGATGTTGACCCTCAAATCTCAGGATCTGTAATTTTTGATCTAGCAGCCCTAACTCTGTATAGCTGGGGGTTTATGAAGGCATGTTAGTTGAAGACATTTGTGCATAGTCTTAATATCTGTATTCAAGTGTATTACTTACCAACCCCTCCTGTGTTCTTCATTTAGTATTCTAATGCAGTGCTAACCTGTCATGCAAGAAATGCCCTGGGGGTGGGAGGGAGGCATTGATCTCCCCCCCCCCCGAAACATCATATCACTGGGGTTGTGATTGTTGCAACCTGTTCTTTGCAGACCAGCCTAAACTGAGCTCATAGTCACCACCACGCATAGTGTGGATACAGCTTGTGTGAATAAGCAGTATCCAGTTCTTCAAAAAGTACAGTATGCAGATGTATATCCATTTATCTTACTAATTCTGTTGGTCAAGAATGTAAGAACTGCCTGGCTAGATGAATCAGATGAAAACCTAGTTGTAGTCAAGCACTCCGTTTCTAAAAAGTCAGCACTGGAAAACTGACAAGCAGAATCTAGTGTTGATGGCCAACAACTGTCGTCTGCTCTCAGCATCCAGCAATCAGAGCTGTACTTACAAATCTAGCCTTGTAAGGATATGTTCTCCAGTTTGGAAGGTTAGCAGCTAAAGCTGATGACTGTAGGAAAAGGAAAAGTTGGCTCTTACGAATGGTAGGCAGAATATACTGTTTAGATGAGCAGGCAAGTTCAGGGAGCCTGACATCTCATAATCTCCTCCACTTATACTTGCAGGATTCCTACCCTGTCTAATTTTAATTGTCAGTTTTTGGAAATTCATTTATAAATATTTTTAAAACCTAGAAGCAGGGGTCCTCAAACAAAGGCCCGGGGGCCGGATATGGTCCTCCAAGGTCATTTACCTGGCCCTCACTCAGGGTCAACCTAAGTCTGAAACGACTTGAAAGCTCACAACAACAACAACCATCGTATCTCATCAGCCAAAAGTAGGTCCGAACTTCACATTGAAATACTAATAAGTTTATATTTGTTAAAATTGTTCTTCATTTTAATTATTGTATTGTTTTAGGTGTTTGTTATTTGTTGTTGTTGTTTTTGGGGGGGGGGGTTGCACTACAAATAAGATATTTGCAGTGTGCGTAGGAATTCATTCATGTTTTTTTTTTTTCAAATTATAATCCGGCCCTCCAATAGTTTGATGGACTGTGACTTGGCGCTCTGTTTAAAAAGTTTGAGGACCCCTGCCTAGGAGGCTGTTTTATGGGGGAGAGGGTGTGCAGTGGCTTCCTCTTTATATCTCTTAATGCTTCTGGTCTTCACAGGCACATCAGAAGCATCTTTTTAAAAATAGCAATTGTAGCCAGCTACAGACCAGTTAACATTGCCAGACTGAAATCTAGAGAGTGTCCCTGTATTTTTAATACCAGTTTTTTTCTCTGGTAACGCTAAAATCAGTACTTAATTTTGAAGGCAGTCCAAAAAAAAAAAAAAGTTAAACCAAGGGTCCTTCCACACAGCCCTATATCCCAGAATATCAAGGCAGAAAATCCCACAATATCTGCTTTGAACTGGGTTATCTGAATCCACGCTCAGATAATGTGGGATTTTCTGCCTTGATATTCTGGGATATAGGGCTGTGTGGAAAGGCCCTAAGGACTGGGTTGCTGTGAGTTTTCCAGGCTGTATGGCCATGTTCCAGAAGCTTTTTCTTCTGATGTTTCGCAAACATCTATGGCAGGCCTCCTCAGCCCACTTGCCTAGTTTCCAACAGACCTCACAACCTCTGAGAATGTCTGCCATAGATGTGGGCAAAACATCAGGAGATAATGCTTCTGGAACATAGCTGTACAGCCCAGAAAACTCACCGCAACCCGATGATTTTGGCCATGAAAGCCTTTGACAACAAACTAAGGACTATTGGGAATTGGGGTGCTAAATGGCATAGCAGCTATCTTGTAGTGGTAAGTATAACACTCTCAAAATTCATTATGTGTCCACTGGTTAAAAAAAGTTCTGGAGCTCTGTAGGTAGACTTTGTAATCCTATTTTTTCCATAACAGACTAAACACTTGTTTTCTAATATAAATGTTAACTAAATGACCATTGTAATAAAAATAATTGATTATTCTGTCTATTCACCCCATTGTCTTCTACCACATTCCTGAAGAAAATAGTTCCAGGGAAAAGGGTTAAACTATTTTCAGTGTACAGGCGAGTGAATCTAAACTGTTGAACCTATCATAGTTGGCTTAGAAAAGGAGAAGGGTCTTTCTTGTGGTCCATTGTAGCCCCACACCACCTGTACAATGGAGAATGTGGAGGTAAAGCAAGGAAATGGGAATGCCAAATACAATGGTTACATTCATGGCCTCTAGATTTGCCGCCCCTGCTTCTGGAGAAAAAAATGCCAGCCATCTGGTACGTAGGCTTTTTCGCTGGCACTGGGCAAACAGTAAAAAGGCTCACTCTAATAGTCCCAACTCTGCATTTTTTTATGGGCATAGACACTATAAATGGAAGAGCAATGAAGAAGAGGAGCAGGAGGAGGAGAAGCATATTGACCCACTGATTCACAGCAATGGGATGTCGGCTATGTCCTCTTGGTTTTGTGGAAGTAGCGTAACTGTTTGAAGAGACTCTTGATGTTAGCAGAAGTTGTGATGGGGAAGGGACAGGATAAAAATGAAGCTAGTTGGAAGTTGATACGTGTGGAGACGGTGTGTGAAAGGCAAAGATGAAGAAGCTGGAGAAAGGACAAGGAGGAGGACAAAACTGAAAAGATGGGTCAAACACTTTCCTGTGCACTGCAAGGTTAGTGTGATTTAGGATGGCCACGTGAATGCCTTTGTATAAGATGCCTAAAGGGTTTTCCCATCTAAGTCTAGTTGAAACAACAGCAGGGAATTCGGAGTTGCCCTTTGGTTGCCCATCAGCAATGGTTAACACCTGGACAGCAGATTGAGCATCCGGCACTCCAGTTAGCTGGTCACAGTCTTCTCTGCTTATGGCAAATGTATTTAAATTGCACTCATTATTTCTAAGCAAGCTATTTATTTATTTATTTATTTATTTATTTATTTATTTACAGTTCTTATATTCCGCCCTTCTCACCCGCAGGGGACTCAGGGCGGATTACAGTAAACACATATATGGCAAACATTCAATGCCAGTTTGACAAACAACATTTAACAGACAAAGGCTATTTAACTTTTTTTCTGGCCGCCAGGGGAGTTGCTGCTTTTTCATCGTCCATCAACGACACCGATGAAGTTCTTCCGCATTCCACATTCCCCGGAGTCTTCTTTCTTTATGGCCTCATAAATTAGTTAAATTTAGCCTCCCACACAAGATGGTACCTTATTTTCCTACTTGACAGATGCAACTGTCTTTCGGGTTTCAAAGGTCGACAACGGGCTACACAATGGCTGGACACCCACTCCAGCCCGGGCTGGCTTCGAACTCATGACCTTTTGGACAGAGTGATCTTAATGCAGCTGACACTCAGCCAGCTGCGCCACAATCCCGGTGCTATTGTACAGATAACTGAGTTTATGCAAATTTTATTCAAATCCATTCCTTTTGTCTTGATTCATTTATTTATTGTATTTTCTCCTTTGTGAATGACCACTTTAATCTGATGATCTTGAGTGATGGCCCAATGGTGCACAAAAGAAATTTAGGCAACAATACTTGGAGCTCCTGGTTGGATTTCTTATCATTCATGGGGAACTAAACCTGATTTTTCCGGCAAAGTCAAGGAATGTAGAGGGAAAAAATGACAAAAATAGAGCTTTATGGATGTAGAAAGAGAGAGAGAAATAGGGAACATGCTTCTTTTCCACTATCCCAATATCTAATCCAACCTTTATGATCAATGTCACTTGAATCTTGGTCCTATTTCATGCAAAGAGTGATTAAATGTTTTTAGTCCAGACTCCTGTCAGGAAACACTTTCCAGATCTCATTTCTATTGTAAATGTGAATCTAGTTTTCCAACTTGGAACCACCTAGTAGTTGTGGTCAGAGTGTTTTCACACAAAGTCTTCATAGAACAGAAAATTGCAGGCAAATTATCGAATTTACTTAGAGAAAGGTCATTGAGCCAATTTCTGAAGGATTGAGAGATGTTTTTGATTTATATATACAAAAAAAGGAAGGATTGTGCTCACGGGATTTGAAGATTGATGTGTATGGAAAGATCTTTTGTTTTAGTCAGAATAAAGATCATTTAAGAGTTCTGTAGATTTCAGTTTTGGAGTTGGAGGGCTTGACTTAAACTTTTATGTATTTTTGAGGAGATGGTGGCGGGGTATAAATAAAGTTTTATTATTGTTATTATTAATACAGAAATACAGAAATTTAGTTATTGGTGTGAAAATTATTATGGTATGATACTGAATTGCTGTAACGTAATTAGCAGCTGACCATAGGTAGAATATATCAATGACCGATGTTATTGGTAGGTATGACTGCCACCACCTCAGTTTTATTGGTCTGAGGAACCAAAAGTGTGAATATGTTGTAGGTAAGGTGTGTTTGCCCTTAGTTCTTCTATTGCTTCTTCACCGGCTGACCGGACTTTAAAGAGACTTCTATTATTGACTTGACTTAGTTCTGAGGAGATTGACAGACTGAAGCTGACACCAGTTAAAAGTGAACTAGAATAGGTTTATTGAACTTTAAACAAATATCTACTCATAGAATGAGTGGTACAGAAGCGTAATTCAGTTGTAGAGACTTAGTTGGGTTAAACAGTAGGTTCTTCTGACAATAAAGCTTTTAAAACTGTGAGTTGCCTTAAACACACTGTTCTATTCTTAGAAACAGTATCACTTAGAGAACAGACTCCTATCTGTCTCACACACAGGGCAATAAGCTCTCTTAAACTTCTCCTAAGTCTAAGAAGACAAGTCTTTCTGTTACTGATCCTCTCAATACAGTAACCCTAGCCCTTGTCTGCTACTTATTCCCTATCCTTAAGGCTCACTTTAAAGCTTTCTTTCCCTGTCAGACTCCTATTTAGCTTCCTCTCCTAAAAATCCCTTCCTTCTGTGTCTGATGTCAAGATACTTCTCTCCCTGTCAAAAGCTGACAGCCTCTTTCCCTCTCTCAACCGACTCCTCCCCTAATTGCTCTGACCAATCAGGAGTCGGCTTGACTCCTCCTCCTGCTTCTGCCTGTCTTTCAAGATGACAGCTACTGATACTCAGGCTTCGGCCTGGTCGCCTAAAAGGTAGATTTCACTACAATTGCTTTTTGCTTTATTTATTAGTAGTGGTAGATAGAGTAGGGTTCCCCCCCCCCCCTAAAATTGGAATAAGAATTATATATGAAAATAAAATAGAAAGTTGCAGATTTTTGTTGCAAACATTGCTAAAGTTTTGTTTGAAATATATATTCAACTATAAGACTGTTAGGAAATCTGAGCTGTAAGACTCAGAAACGATGGGTAATTACCAATTCTACCAAAATATAGCAGAGTATTGGGAGTAAATTCCATGGCCATCTGTCAGGGGTGCTCTGAATGCAATTTTCCTGCTTCTTAGCAGGGGGTTGGACTGGATGGACCCCGAGGTCTCTTTCAACTCTGTGATTCTATAACCAGCAGAAACCTACGCGTGGTGAGCAGGAATAGCCTTTTAACCATTAGGATGGCTAAGGATTGCACAATCAATCTTTAGGTTCAAGGGATTTATTAAAGTAAAAAAGAAATACATTCTTGTTAAAAAAGTCTTGGAACTAACTAACTTTCTAAATCTCATTTTCTAAAGAAGGTAAAAGGTGAAAAAAGTCCATGCGGCTAAATTTTGCCTACAAAGAGACAAAATTCGTCCTCACAGGGAATAGAAAGCAGAAGAACTAACATGGTGGAGACCGCATTGCCTTCCCAGGGCAATTCAAACTTTAAAAGGAAGTTCCCTCACAGATTTCCATTACTATGCATCAAAGCGGGGAGAGGGTCAGAGGCTAGCAGTAAAAACAAAGGCAAAGTCTTTTTAAAAACATGTTTCAGGAATGTGGGGAAAGGAATCCTGGAGCTTGGCCCTGTCTCCAGCCTAGCTACTCATTGAGGACTAGAAACTTGATGAAACAAAGACTTGTGCAGTCTGGGGATGAAACCCAGCACAGACGATTCTCTTTATCAGTATCCTGTACTGACACATTTCTTCCCCTTCTCTTCTTCTTTTTCTCTAGAACTCTTGGGATCGACTAAACGACTGAATGTCAACTACCAAGATGTGGATGGGTATGTAATAATCTGATTAAAAATGAAAAAAGTGTTGGTGAGTTGGAGAGAACAATGAATTTATGTATTTATTTACTATATTTATATACCGCCCCTCTCAGCCCAGAGGCGATCTTCTGTTGAACATGTTGCTCAACAGAGGATAAAGATTTTTCAGTTCCTCCATTCCTTCCTGCCTTCTGTATCTGACAACAAGCTAAGCATCTCATTGTGTGACCCTGGGCCATTTACCTCAAGTTAGAAAAAAAATATTAAAGCCCACTCTTTAGTGCATTGCTAGATATATGATTTGTTCAAATAACAGAGTAAAGTTAGTAGCATCTGGATGTGTTGGGCTGGATCTGCTATCACAACCTGCTAATGATACAGGATGAGAGTCATTGCACAAAACATCTGAATGGCCTCAAGTTGGGGAAAGGCTGAAGTAGAGATTGCATGAATAAGGTGATTTGAGGACTGCAGCAACATTCATAGGGGCAATGACTCCTTACTTGCTGAGGAAAATGTTATCTTCTAACCCCACTCTTGGAAAAATACAATAGCTTCCCAGAACACTGACAAGCAATCACTGTGGATTAAGGTCATAGCCTGCATTAAAATTTAGCTAATGCTACTTAAGCAGCAGTATAGCATTCCTATATTTCTGTTCCTATAACACTGATACAACAGTCCCCCACCCCCAATTCTTATATAAACATGCAGCAAAAAGTCTCCTGTCTCCTTCACAGCAGCCTCCCCAAACCAATTATTTTCAGGCGTATTGCTCCAAACTCCCACAATTTTGGGGATGGCTGTTAAAGTGAATGTGGATTTTTCAAACTTTAGACCTAACTGAATAGACAGAGAGTACATTGGATTCCAAAATGAAAATAGTCCAGGATTTTTTCAGATTCTTCTGTTCTGAAGTTTCCACCCACACTCACTTCAAGAGATCTGGAATGGGCAAAATGTAAATGAACTGGGTAGAAATAAGGACATCCAATTGTAGAGGAAAAGCCAGAGCAAGTAGCTAAATGTCTACTAAACCCGGAGACACCAAAGCATTGTTTCCCAAACTTTTGTCCCCAGACCTGCTTAGAATACAGCTTCCAGAAGCCCTGACCAGAGTGATATAACGATCAGATTCTCTGGAAATGTATTGCCAAAGGGTTTCATGACCAGAATCACTGGGGTTTATATTCAGATCCAAGGCATAGCAGTATACTGTATATAGTGCCTTACAGAAGTATCATTCACACTTTTTTTAAACTTTTCTATATTTTGCTGTGTCACGACCAGGAACTAGAATGTATGTGAATTTGTATGCTTATCCCTCAATATACACAAGACAGTTTCGACTGTGAAGGCCCTATTTATTTATTTATTTATTTCATTTATATCCCGTCTTCCTCACCCCAAAGGGGACCCAGAGCAGCCTTGCAGCGATTCGATGCTATAAACAAATATACGATAAAATAATCAGTTACATTCAAACTAAAAACATTAAACAACACAATTTAAAACCTATTATTAAAATCACTTCATCCAAAATCATGGTCCATGGCCATTCCATTTGTCATATCGCTATTCCTTATTCTCTTATTGCCCTGGGAGCTTGCTATCCAAAAGCTTGGTCCCAAATTATTGTTTTTCTTTGGCACAAAAAATGTCACATCTGTATGAGGATGAAGTGAGACATTGTTGAATTTCTGCCTGTGCTATACAAGAGTATAGACAGAAAGAATGGCATGATAAGACTCCCAAAAGTTTGGCTGCATCTCTGCAGGACAGAAAGCTTCCATTTGTTGCTTTGAACGCCATGCAAAACATTTCCCCAGGCGTTGGCAGGCTGCCTGTTTGTGCACAGGGACCCACCTGTGCCACCTAGCCCTGCTAAACAGGGTCTGTCCACTATTCGACCCTATTCTTTGGACCTGCTTCTTGGGTGGGCATGGTGCCTTTCTAGAGCCTTGGACCAATCTCTTGGCTCCAGAAGTCTCCTTGTTCCCATAGAGAAGTTACTGTGGGGATAATTGGAGCATCCAGCCTGCAGCAAAAACACAGCGTGAGTTGACGGCTAGCTGGACGTCTGTGGCTCAGGAAAAGACTTCCCCTGTGAGCACTGTCTTCATAAACTTGGTATTATTTACATTTGCCTTGGCATAGCTGCCTTATCCACTTCTCTCATTAAACATTACACTTTGCCTTGGCATGGTTGCTATTAAACTCTCACTAAACTACACATAGTACACAGTTTACAATGGGCTACAAGAGGGCTGGATTAAGACCTCTGCAGCCTGAAACTAGTTCATGTTTAAAGCAAACCCTATAGCATTTCCTTCCACCCAAAGTGTATAATTCTAACAGTTAAATAAAACCTCCAATTTACAGTATTAATGATAGTATAGTCCCAGGGTCTAGACTGTATCTTTCTTAGTTTATGCCTAAATCCAGCCATGGCTACTGCAAAGGTGCTCTCTACACACTGGGAGCCTCACTATGGACAATGTTTGTGCTTTGGTGACTCCAAGCCCTCCTCTGAGGCTGAAAAGCTTTAGTTCTCAGCAGCTCTGGCCCTGTCTGTGTGTGAATGGATGAAATTAGTACTGAGCAAGAAGAAGGCAGGAGCTGGCCGTTTCGGGACGGGGGGGGGGGGGGGGTGTGCAGGGAGACTGGATAAACAAGCCTCTTTCACAGACCAGAGACACAAGGTCTATTCATTCCCAGTGGCCTCGCAGACTCGGACAGTAGGAAAGGCGTGCTGGGAGAGACTGCCAAAGTCAGAGCAAGACGAGAGGGGTGGGGCTGGGGAGGAGATACACTACTTGCCCCCCAATAAGCTGTCATTTGTCCCCAGGCCAGAGACCACCACAGGGTTAGTTTTGCTGTCTAACTATTGTGTTACCATCCAAAAAAACCATCCAACACCCTCCTTCCCCTTCCAGTGCCCCTTCAGCTAATAATAACACAGTCTGCTGGTTCTTAGAACTGCTTATGGGACATCTCACGGTTTGTTTTTTCCTAAAGAGAAATTGGAAGTACCACTCACACTCCCCTAGCATGTTTTGAGGAGCAGAGCCAAAGAGTTTTGTTGTGCTGTTTTAAAGAACAGCATAGGTGCATCTACACTGTGGAATGAATGCAGTGTGGAACCACTTGAACGCAGTGCCATGGAATCCTGGGAGTTGTAGTTTCACAAGGTCTCTAGCCTTCTCTATCAAAGTGGGCAGATGCCTTGCTAAACTACAACTGCTAGGATTCCATAGCATTGGGGCATGGCAGTTGAAATGATGTCAAACGGCATTCATCCAACAACGTAGATGCATCCCATGATATTTTAATATTGGTTATCCACCTTGAACCACCAGTTTTGGTGATAGGAATGAGTGAATAAATTGATAGTAGTAGGGAGAGTCCCAGTTATGAGGAAAGGAAGAGAGGTGGTAGGTAGGTAATTTTGAATGCTGTTTTAAGTGTATTTATTGTATTTTTAATCTATTTTTTACTTTAATCCACACTATTATTTAATTGTGTTTTTTTAATTGTATTGCACTTTTAAACTATGACTAAAGTGTGGGATTATTAGCAGCCTTGAGTCCTCATGGGGGGGGGGGGAGAGCAAGGTATAAATAAAGGTAATAATATTTTTATTTATTTATTTACCCTATTTATACCCTGCCTTTCTCAAACTCATAGGGGAGTCAAGGTGGCTTTCATATATAGTCAACAATTTGGTTCCATGTAAACATACATACATAATAAAATAAACATATAAAAACAATCATTAAAAGATATCAAACTTTAAAACATTTATTAAAATCATGTATAATAATAATAATAATAGGTAGATGGGGTGAGAAAGGCGGTATATAAATACTGTAAATAAAGAAGTATATATAAATACTGTAAATAATAGGTAGATTATACATAAATAGATACATTTATTCTTTTTTTTAAGGCACAGTGAATGGTGTACTGAATAGAAAATCTGCTATTACGTATTGAGAATGATAATGAATGCTACACATTTGTACCCGTAGACAGCTTTTTCTGTTCCACTCAGCATCTTTCTGTCCAAGGATTATACCAAGCTTGAGAATGGGCAAGTCAAGGTGCAACATGGAAAGAATGGCAAAGACCAATATTAAACACAAAAGGAGATCATTCCATGTCCTCCCCAGCCATGGCTACAGAATTGTCTTGCCTGGTGCATACCGTAATTAGGTCTCCAAAGGGTGGGGGGAATCCATCTCTGGACCAGCCGGTTTTCTGGGAAAGACAGGAATTGGACATGTGTCATTAAGCATTTTGGATTTGCCTGACCATTGCTGGAAACCTGTAAAAAGCAATGGTTTTCAAGGAACTGAAGTTGCCAGATGTCACTTCTTTTATGCAATGCATTTTAAAGGGATCACCATTATTTTGGAAAATGACAGCTCTGGATAGCCCAGCAGATGTCTATCAATTCAAAGGGACTATGATTCCTAGGATACTATAAAACCGACACTGTAGCTTTGTTCAAGTTGATCTAACCAATCTGGAAATATACAAGCAACAATCTATCAGTCAGCTGATTGCAGTTGGTAGTAAAATTCCATAAAGTTTGAATTATACACACTATGTTTCATGAAACAGAATGCTTTGTATGACTCAGGGTCCTGTCATACTACACATTTATATCCCTCAGATTCCTCTTTAATTGCCATGGTAACATCCCATAAAATCTTTTGATTGACAATGGAGGGAGGGCCCTTTCACATAATCGGCCAGGGAGCTCTTCTTCTGGTGCCCCAAAGGGTTTAATGGGATGTTGCTATGGCAGTTAAAGTGGAATCAAAGTGATGTATCTGTGTAGTGTGAAAGGGCCCTAAGAAGCTAACATAATTTAAAACAGGAAAGGTTAGCCAGCTTCTTGGTTTGATCACTCTTATTCTCTTTGTCAACCATATGAACAGGTACCTAAGTGGAATATTCTTGAGAAGATGATGAAAAAGGGCAGCTTTTCACAAAAGTGTCAACTTAAGAAAGGAAGCAAAAAAAATCACACTTCTAGTTTGGTACCTTGTAATGAGACACTACCCGAACAGTCTTTAAATGGGCAGTGAACTAGCCTTGTTAGATCTTGTCAATTTTTCCTTTTCCCCTCATGCTGAAGATAGACCTCATTCTGGGCAGATCTTTTCCATTTAATGGAGTATGAAGTGTAAAAAAAAACATTCGGAGTTATTTCATTTTATTCCTTGATGAAACTAAAGTTCTTGGGCACATGAGGAAAAGAAAATGATCCGCCCAACCATGACGAGACATTGAATTTTGCTATTGGTTGTTGGTTGATCATTGTTTTATATTTTGCTATAATGTTGTTGTTTTATTTTATATTGTTTTACATTTTAACGTGTTACGTTTTAACTATTGTTGGGCCATGGCATGGCCCCATGTAAGCCACCCCAAGTCCTTTTGAGCAGATGGAGGAGGGATACAAAAATAAAGTTATTTTATTATTATCATGTTATGACATGATAATTTCTTCACTCAACCATTTATATCACTGGGGGCGGCATGGTCACCCCCATGTTTCCAAAGACCAACATTTGAATAACACAGTGGTTCTCAACCTGTGGGTCCTCAGGTGTTTTGGCCTACAACTCCCAGAAATCCCAGCCACTTTACCAGCTATTAGGATTTATGGGAGATGAAGGCCAAAACATCTGGGGACCCACAGGTTGAGAAACACTGGAATAAGGTGAATCTAGTTTACCTTTATTTCTATGAACAAAATGATGAACCATGGCAATCTGAAATGAAGGAGATATCACGGAGTTCATTTTTTCAGTTATGAGACTGTTCTGACTCCGGTACACAACCCACTATGTTAAGAGATTTGTGTGTTGAAAAAAGCCACAATTACGCCAAACCTTATTTCAGTTTTCTCTCCAAAAATGTCCAAGTGGATGAGAAGAAAAGACTGGTGCTCTTCTTGACCATATAGTTGGAGAGGAGAGAAAGCAGTCTCCACATGAGGGGTGCAAGTAATCTATTGAGAGCATTGGTGCCCCTGTTGTATGTCTCCACCAGTAGCATCACTGAGAGGGTGTGAACCACACTAGATGACACACCCTGAGGGAGTGATATCAAAATAACTATTGTTGCTTCTGGTTGTTTTTTCCCTTTGCTTTGTCAAAATGTTTAGTATTTTATCTACAATATTGGGGTATGGTCTGATATGGAAGAAGGCCAATGGAGGCAATAGTATGAATTAATACACTGGTTGACATCACACTAATAACGTCATTAGTTGCCAGAATCTGATTCTAAAAGTGGTGACTATGGTTCTCACTGGGTAGACCGGCTTGTAAATTAAGGTGATACATCAAGGATACTTTTTACTCTCTGGTTCTCAGGTTTTCAGCACTACACCATGCAGCCTTGGTTGGGAGCCTGGATCTTATCTCCCTGCTACTGGAGGCACAAGCCACTGTGGATATTAAGGATGTCAATGGTAAGTGTTCTGCTCTGTCTCTGGGCTTCCAATTTTAAGCACTCTTCTCGGAATACGATTGAAATTGATGTGGCCAACTAGAGTAGACCTACTGAATGCATGGAATTTACCTAAATGTTTACAATTCAAATTGCCACTGATTTAATGGGCTGCTATAGTTAGGAATAGCAGATGCAGGAGTGGGAATAATGCGTTCCTTGGGCTTCATTGGGATCCTACACAAATCTTCTCAAAAGCTCCCAGGAACAGAAATTTCCAGCCAAAAAAAGGTAATTTTTCAACTCCACCAGTACTCTCCTCCAGTTCAAAACCAGATACTCTTACAAGGCTGTTTTAAAGGGCAGTCCTAAAGCAATCGGAAACCTTGGAAAAGCCCCTGATGGTGAACATCACCACTCTTTGCAGCCCAACATTTCATTGGGTGGCCTTGCAGAATTCTAGAGACAGCCATGCAGACTTCCAATTTCCAGAGTATGCCCACTTCTCTAATTTAGACCCTAGTCTTTACTCTCTGGATGTTATCTTCCTCCAGGAATGCGGCCATTACACTATGCTGCCTGGCAAGGGAAGGTGGAACCAGTTCGCCTGCTGCTACGGGCTGCTGCTTCAGTCAACATGGCATCACTGGATGGACAGATCCCACTGCACCTTTCTGCACAGTATGGCCACTATGAAGTGGTAAGTGGTAGGAAGGAGAAAGAGAATTCCATATCTAGTCTTAACTGTTCACACCAATTTATCTGTCCTCCTCCCCAGCTCCCATCAATTTCTCATTGCCAAACAATGATCCATATACTAACTGTAAATTTCGGTATAGTACTACTGCATGAATGAAGATTGAGACCTTCCCCAATACAAAAGCATGGATGCAGCTGTGAAACAGTGATGGGAAGTTATCAGAAATGACTTTCAGTACCTGAGTTTTACCTCCCTTTCAGGAGGGGAAAAAAGGGGGAAATTCTTATGGTGGGAAGTAAGAAATAAAAGAAAATTGCAAAGGTCAGCTTTGTCTGAAAAGCAATATGAATTTGCACAACATTTTAACCTGAGCTGAGCTCATTCCCAGAGCTGAGAAAATGTTGCTTTATTAAATAAAATATGGACACAAAGAAACTAATATCTAAATGCTGATGACTTCAACTCTGGAGAGTTGTTAAATTTCATTAGGGCAAAGGAACAGGGATTAACTAGTGGAAAAAACCCAAAGAAATCCACAATAGCATTAAGGACTCCAAACAGCCTCAAATGTTGTTATATATTGCTCTTCATTTCTGACAATCAAACTAAATCTTAAGGGGGGGGATGTATTCACACCAATTAACCCATTTTTCCTCCCACAAAAAGATTTCCTCAAAGAAACATGCCTCCACAATAAGGGTTGCAAATTAAACCTATGCTTGCCTTCTGATGACTTATCAGAAATCAAAACATGCTAAATACAAGATGTGTGGATGAGGAAAAGTACATGCTTTGACAAATACGTATCTTGGAAGATGTTCCAAGTATGTGGAAACTACTTTGAGCCTTAGCCTTTATTGCTCAATTGCCCACATGTTTACAAGTGTCTCTGAACTCTAGTGTGGCCTCATACCTTATTTTTCTTTAGAAAGGGAAGCTGAATTTTTTTTAATACCAGTACAAAAATCACTAGCTATTCAAATTTGAGAAATGTGCACTGTCCTTATGAATTTGAGAAATGTGCATCTTTTCCAAGAGTCCCATTATGTGAATCAGGTGTTCCTTTCTCTTTGCAAGGACCGGGAATGTCGCCAAAGAGACTCCAGGGAAGTAGATGAAACCAACATGATATGATATTTCGATTGTTCTGAATTAAAAAGAATTGAAGATTCTTATGGAAAGATTGGATAATTTTTAAATGTTACTAATTTGGATTATATGAGCCCTCTGTGAGAGGAGCAGCATCAGAATACACATACTGACTGTGTATTACTGCGAGCACTGAGCAGGATCTCTGTCACAGAAGGGTTTTGAGCCGACTTTTCACAGATCCCAGGGAGATAAGATGTCCATTATCACAACTCACTGGCAGTTTTCCTAGTTTCACATTGTTCTTTCCATGTTCCTCCCCATACTCTTATAGTCGGAGATGCTCCTTCAGCACCAGTCCAACCCATGCCTTATCAACAAGGCAAAGAAAACCCCTCTGGACCTGGCTTGTGAGTTTGGGAGGCTGAAGGTGAGCAAAAGTGTCTCTAGCTACTACCTGTAACAAGCTACTCAAAGCAAAGTATTCTACCATAGACCTAGTTAATATTTTACCTATACGATCACCACAAAAAAGTGCTCCGGCATGGCAGGAAGCCCAACATATTTGCATGAATGGTTTATTATAATGTTCCTCTTTTTTTCTACCTTGTGAACCTTTTCTGAGCCAACTTCACACTACTTTATGATTAACTGTGAATTATGACCATGAATGTTTTTGACGACTTGGCTGTGTAATTGTGATGATGACGATGTTGTATTGTAATATGTTTTTAACGTCTAATGATAATGCATTGTGTGGTTTGTATTTTGTATATGAACACATGTTGTGAACCGGATCTGAGTCCCTCCTGGAGGTGAGAAGATCGGTATAGAAAACTTTTAAATAAATAAATAAATAATACTTTAGGCTATGTGATAGGGTTGAACAGTATTTTACATTCTTCATATATCCCACGCAAGTGGGCATGGTAGAGTGGCAATGGCATCCTGACTATAGTAGCCACGGGAAAAGAGGACAGACATCTCCTATATTTAATGATGATGGTTTATTGGTAGTGGAGCATGTGATGAAATTTGGCCTTTCTCAGTGTTGAAGGAACAGAAGCCTAGTCCTCTTTTTCAAATTCCCCCCACCCATCTTGGGTCAGGCCTTGACTTGACTCTGGAAAAAATGCAACACTAAGGATGCATCTCAGTTGCCCCTCCAGTGCTGACAGGACTTGCATCGGGTCTCTTCCCACTCTTGCCATCAGAAACCAGACAGTGCCTGATCCCTAATAATCTCTTCAGACAGTGGAGGGCAAAACCAAGGCCAGCTGGGATAGGAGGCCTGGGATTCCAACCTGCCAAAGCTGTGAGCTGTCCATGGATTCCTGTCTCCACTATTCAGGGACAGGTGCAGGAGGATGCTCGGGATTCCTGGGCAGTGGGTGGGGTGGGAACCCTCCCCCACAAACTAAAGGGAAAGACAACTAATGTACACAGTTTGAGGGATATGAACCTGATAGACTGCATCAAAGAGAGGAGATGGAATGGCAATGCCCTTTTCTACTCCCAAATAAGCAGGTGGCGTGAATATCAGTTTTCATAACAAATAGCCTATATGTAGCATAATAAATATATGGAATGATTGGGGTACAAAATAACACACCAAGAGCCTTTGGATACAGACTGTAGTCTATGTAGGTAGATGTGGAGACCAAGTCATGATCAAAGTATCTCAGCGGAACAGAAAAAGGCACTTGCAGGAGAAATAATTTTCTACCATGATGGCCTTTCCCAGAACGCCTCTCATTAGCCTCTTTGGGGAAAAGAAGTAACAAAGAATGAAGGAACTTGGCAGGTGCAGCCTAGAAAAAAGGGAGAATTGTGAGGATGCTGAAAACTAGGATGACTTTATTTCCAAAGACACTGGAATTCTGCCTCTTTAAGAGCTCTGCGGCAAGGCAAGGGGGCAGCAGGTGTCCCTTCCCTCCCTTCCGTTTCTGCCATGTTGGAATGGGGCAGGACTCTCCATTCCAACACTTCTTTCCCTTGCAGGTCTTGATCAGGCAGGCAACTTCAGAGGACCCAAGAGCCAATTTTGTGCTCTCCCACAACCCATTCTGGGCTGCACTGCCCCCCAGCTGCCAAATTTCAGAAGCAGACTAGCAAATGAGCATGAAATATTTTGAGGCAAACTACAAAATTCTCTGCCTGTGGAGTTTAAATTTTACTGTTCTTTGTCTCATTCCCCCATGGCCAAATGGGAATGCTCTCCGCCTGTATCGACCAATTTCAACAACAGAAACAACATCTGATACAAAATCTAGACCTGTGACTCCAACACTGTTGCCTTTCTTTTCATTTGTAAGATTTTAAATATCTTTTTCCTGATGAAGAAGCCAGTGGAGTGTTGAAAGCTAGAATGATGTATTTTGTGCATTTTGAATGCACAAAAGCCAACTCTCTTCATTGGATGTTGTTTTATTTTGTTGCATGGCTAACACAGATGTCCCAGAATTCAAATAGTAGTAATGTAGGAGACTTAAGCAGAAGATGATGTCACCATTAACATTTCCAAGAGGTTATAGTGGCTGTTCTTTCCATTAACTTCCTCCCATTCTTTGTCCCTTTCAGGTGGCCCAGCTGCTCCTGAACAGCCACATGTGTGTGGCTCTGCTTGAGGGACAATCTAAGGACACAAGCGACCCTAACTAC
The DNA here is from genome assembly GCF_037176765.1 of Anolis sagrei. NCBI lineage: Eukaryota > Metazoa > Chordata > Lepidosauria > Squamata > Anolidae > Anolis > Anolis sagrei. Next base: position 117,590,176 of record NC_090022.1, on the reverse strand, counting down.
ACCACTCCTCTACACTTGGCAGCCAAGAATGGACACAAGGAGATCATCAGGTAGCTCCTTTGGGTATACTGCTAATACAGGGAGAAATCTCCAGCCACAAACAGTAGCCCAGCTCTGTTAGCTTCTGGGATTTTGACACAGAATCCAACATCTGAGCAAGATCTGGAGAGATAGGAGTGAAACATCAGGTGAAATTGTAAACAAGCATTTTTAAGGGAAGTTTCAAATCATCACTCTCCCTCAAGTATTCCAAGGAAAACAATTACAAACTGACTTCTGGATGTTTCAGTAGTAGAATTATGAGTATATGTACCTTGAAGTCCCCTGTCAACCCCATGAATCTTGTAAGATTTTTTTAGACAAGGGATATTCAGAGGTGATTTTGTCAGTTTCTTCCTCTGAAATAAAGGCTATAATATCCTTTATTGTCAGTCTCCCATCCAAGTACTTACCAGGACTGACTGCTTACCTTCCAGATTCAGACAGGATTCAGTGCATTTACTATCAGTTAAATGGTTATGAACAAGTCAAGTCCTTGCAGGATTATCACTATTATCAAATTCCTCTCACCTAGATCACAAAACATGAGCAATTTAACTATATATTCACAGTGTACCCCTTACAGCACTGGTAGTGCCACTAGTCCTTTTTGTCCCTATGTGTATTATCTTCTCTGCCACTCCACCCTTCCTGTTCCACTCTGCATAGATATAGTATGCACCACAGTTTTGTGATCTAGGTCATAGGAATTTGATCCATTCCTTGTATGTTCCTGTCTTCACAGGCAACTTCTGAAAGCTGGTATTGAGATCAACAAACAAACAAAGACAGGTACTGCTTTGCATGAGGCAGCCCTGTATGGGAAGACCGAAGTGGTGCGCCTGCTGCTACAAGTGAGTCTAACATTGGATTAAGAATGGTCGCTTGGTGAAGGGCCCCAGACCTTGAAGTTGAGGTAGAAGGGGAAAGCAAAATGGAAGCAAAGAACAGAAGTTTCTCCTTCTCTTTCTCTGTCTCGTGTGTTAGCTTATATGAGCATAACTGTCCTCATTCATTCAGTGATAATGCACTGAATTCAGCATCTTTTGAGTTGTATATTTCACTTCCCAAACTTGGAAAAAACTCTGTATGCCTCCTTCCATGGTTTTGGCTTCTTGCTACTTTTGCCAAAGGCACAGCTAGTTGGTGGCATAGGCAGTGTGCCCATTATCATGAACTAGATTTGCCAGAGTGCCCTTGCAACTTCCTTCCTGTATGTGAGCTTGGGAAGTAACTGGTTGTCAAACAGCTGTAGGAAACACAATATCTGCAGTTTTAAAGTATTCAGTGCTCTGCAGTTTTCTCTGATTCCTATTGACAGCTCCCCTGTGGTGCAATGGTTTAAACCCTTGTGCCGGCAGGTTTGCTGACCAATAGGTCAGCAGTTTGAATCCAGGGAGAGTGAGTTGAGATCCCTGTCAGCTCCAGCTCCCCATGCAGGGACATGAGAGAAGTCTTCCACAAGGATGGTAAAACATCAAACATCTAGGCATCCCCTGGGCAACGTCCTTACAGATAGCCAATTCTCTCACACCAGAAGTGACTTGTGGTTTCTCCTGACACACACACACACAGAGACACACAACGCTCCCCTGTGAAGGAGTCATGTGCATTCTTTTGGGAAACAGGCTGAAAGCAAACCCAAGACCTCATAGATTCAAGGTCCTTGCACTGAATAAGGGAAGAATGGGAAGGCAACCCCTGGATAGTAAAATCCCTGGCTTTCAAGAGTTATGGTGTAAGAAGCTAACAGCTAATCATTATCCAGTATTGGCTTCAGTCAAGCCAATTGCTTTGTATTGTGAAACCCAGGTCAGACCAAGAAAGCTTGCTCTTTTCTAGGGGGGCATCGATGTCAACATCCGCAATACCTACAACCAGACCGCTCTGGACATTGTGAACCAGTTCACCACTTCACATGCGAGCAAGGACATCAAACAGCTGCTACGAGGTGAGCAGGTCATAAGCTAGTTCTGGGAGACATCACAAGTTAAAGCCGATGGGGAGGGTTGGGAATGAGAAGAAAACCGGTTGTTTGCAAAGAACAAGTGGGCAAGCTGTGGGGCGTTGGAAGAATTGTGCAGAGTGAGTAACATTATCATCATCTCCTCCTCCCTGAATTCCCTGCCCACACCTTGCCTTCTCTGACCCCCTCCTGGTCTCTTCCCTCTACCCTTTGTCTTCAGAGGCATCAGGAATCCTGAAAGTCCGAGCTTTGAAGGATTTCTGGAACCTCCATGATCCAACTGCTCTCAACATCCGTGCCGGGGATGTCATTACGGTGAGAGATTAACAGAATCCATAGAGGTCCTGATATATGTGGATCTCTCCCAAGGCAGCATTTCTTTGTCACTTTCACTTTGCTGTGATCCTTGAGCAATCTTGTGCCAGAACTCTATTAAGAACTGTGATAGCCAGAAAAAACAGCACAATAATAGTTTTACCTTGACAGTGGATTGGGGAGATAGAGAATATGCCACAATTATCTAGAAAGACAGGAAAAGTACAAAATCTGAATTCTAACTGCAGACATGGAAATCTGTTGAGAATCTTGGGGACTTCTACTTAAAGGCATGTTTCTAGCCCTTAAGAATATAAACACTGTCTCATCCGAGCAAAGCCTACTATATAGCCTTTGAGAGCAAATTTCCTCCACTGATGTCTTCTAGGTGTTTTGAACACCAATCAGATTCAACTAGCATGGACAGTAATGAGAACTTCAACTAGCAATGAGAAAGCATGGAAGGTGAAACCAAAACATCTGGAAGGCATTAACGTATGGAAGGCTGCTTTATGATTATGCTAATAATATAATATAATATATATACATATAATATTTATAATATTATAATGTAATACAACATAATAATATAATATAATTATATATTTTATATTACATTTAATATTACTTTTTTTATCGTGTCAGGAGCAGACCAAACAGTTGCGTTGCATTGTTTAACAAACAAACAAACAAAACACAAAGTTTGCAAGCTTGGTAGTTGATTAAATGTCCTTTGACCAGTAGCTAGCCACTTGGAGTGCCTCTGGTGTTGCTGCAACGAGATCTACCATTGTGCATGTGGCAGGGCTCAGGCTGCATTGCAGCAGGTGGTCTGTAGTTTGCTCTTCTTCACACTCGCATGTCATGGATTCCACTTTGTAGCCCCATTTCTTGAGGTTGGCTCTGCATCTCGTGGTGCCAGAGCGCAGTCTGTTCAGCGCCTTCCAAGTCGCCCAGTTTTCTGTGTGCCCAGGGGGGAGTCTCTTATTTGGTATCAGCCATTGATTGAGGTTCTGGGTTTGAGCCTGCCACTTTTGGACTCTCGCTTGCTGAGGTGTTCCAGCAAGTGTCTCTGTGGATCTTAGAAAACTGTTTCTTGATTTAAGTCGTTGATGTGCTGGCTGATATCCAAACAGGGAATGGGCTGGAGATGTCACTGCCTTGGTCCTTTCACTATTGACTGCTACTTCCCAGCGGATGTCAGGTGGTGCAATACCGACTAAACAGTGTAATTTCTCCAGTAGACACCCTGTAATAAGAGCCACATCTACTGTTTTAGCATGGTGAGATGTGTTTCACACTGGGCATGCATACTCAGCAGCAGAGTAGCATAGCGCAAGGGCAGATGTCTTCACTGTGTCTGGTTGTGATCCCCAGGTTGTTCCAGTCAGCTTTCGTATGATATTATTTCTATTCATTTCTATTCATATTTCTAATAATATTACAATATAATGGTATAGTACAACATAGTAATATATAATACTGATATTGTGCTATGCTAATAATATAATATATTGTATGTATATATATCTTGTAAACCACTCTGAGGCCCCTTTGGGGTGAGAAGTGCAGCATATAAACAACATAAATAAATAAATAGAGTGTTTAAAAATTGCACACCTTTCCTTTGTTTGCCCTACAATAGCATTGTCTTTATCTTAGAAATCGAGGGCCCAGAAAGCAAATAATGGATTATCTCTGGCCACCTATTTTGAAAGCAGAGGACGAGTCTCCTTATAATAGAGTTTTGCTTATCCAACCTTCGCTCATCCAGTGTTCTGTATTATCTGACGCAGTCTGCCTCCTGGCCGGATCCACAGCTGTTTCAATACATTGCCATGTTTTGCTGCTAAATTTGTAAATACAGTAATTACTACATAACATTACAATGTATTGAACTGCTTTTTCTATCAAATTGTTGTAAAACATGGTATTTTGGTGCTTAATTTGTAAAATCATAACATAATTTGTCATTTACTAGGCTTTTCCTTAATCCCACCTGATTATCCAACATTTTCACTTATCCAACTTTCTGCTGGACTGTTTATGATAAGTGAGACTCTACTGTATTTATACTTTGGCTAATATACCACACACTAACTTAAGAAAATCCTGCCTTTACTGTGTCTGTTAAATGTATTTGCTACATTGCTTTCTTTCATCCATCTGACACTGTGATACTGTACCTGTCTTATTCCATTGATGAGGAGAACTATGTTGTTTTCCCAGGTGCTGGAACAGCATGCAGATGGACGATGGAAAGGCCATATCCATGACTCTCAGAAGGGCACTGACCGAGTTGGCTACTTCCCTCCATCCATTGTAGAAGTCATCAGCAAGCGGACAGGTTGGCCAAGATTCATACTGGGGGTGGGGGGGAAGGTTTGTTGGAGATCTGATGTGATCAGTGGAAGGTATCTATGATTTCATTTCCCTGTTCAGCCCATTTGTCCAGTGACTTGTTCATCCTGCAGAAAGGATTCCTGTTCCTATAATACCCCTCTCCTTCCCTAGCATGACAATCATTTCCTGGCCTTGGGAAACTCTTTTTTCATGAACAAAAGCAAATTGTTCATGACTCTGATTAGCTCTTCTATACATCCTCTGCTCTGTTTCAAGGCTCAACCTATCTAGGAACATAATGTGGGACTGATATTTCAGTCCCATCATGCAATGCAAAAGTCATCTCCCCACTTTTTTATCTTAAAAGAGTCGTGTTCATTTATAGTGTTCATAAAAGTATCCATGTTTTTCCATGTGCTCTCCTTTCTGGAGAAAATTCTATAGAGGAGCTCTTGCAATTTTTTTACATGAACAACTCAGGAAGGGGGCATTTGGAAATAAGGTATCTGTTGTACAAAAAAAGGGAAAGTATTAAAGTAGGATAAGGGTTATTAAACTAAATAATCATTAACAAGATCATCTTCAGTGTGATAACCTTAATCTTCAAAATGAAGGTAGTGTCTGAAATCCTAAGAGAAAGGTGTGAGTGTATGGTTGGAGAAAGGTGGAAACTGCCATAATCTCCTACTTTCCTTCTAAAGCAGTGGTTCTCAACCAGTGAGTCCCCAGATGTTTTGGCCTTCAACTCCCAGAAATCCTAACAGCTGGTAAACTGCCTAGAATTTCTGAGAGTTGTAGGCCAAAACACCTGGGGACCCACACATTGAGAACCACTGCTCTAAAGGAATTTCCAAATGAGGCTCTCATTATGTTATCAACCTACGTCATTCATATAATTTTACTGAGCCAAGATTTCTGTCTATGCATTCCTGCCTTCTATTTTGCAACTTCCATTTTGTAAGATTTCCCCTTAACCATGAGAAAATACAGACCATTTTTTATCCAATGGTGATTCACTGAAGTGTTAGTGGAACTATATGGAAAATAATCAATTTATGGTTAGCTGATGTGATTATGGATTGGACCAAGGTATATAATTTTCCTAAGTTTTACATATCCCTGTAGACCTTTTACAATGAGTCACCATTTGTAAAATTATTACCTCTATTTTAATTTCTACATTTTCTTAAGACATTTGAAATTACAATTAATTATTTAGGAGCTCAAAATAACTGCTTTGTTTCAGGTGGCAGATTACTTTTCCATAGCACGCATTCTTGCATGGATGAATGTCCTCTTGTTCCCTGCAGATTGTTTTTGGACAAAAACATGTGAAGCTGGTTCACTGGAGACAAAAATAGGATGAGTGCATCATCATAAGATGCACTTGTTATTTTAAAGAGCTTTGATTACTCAGATCATTCCCCAGATATTAGGCATTTGGGAACGATGAAATTAAAGAACTGGGCATAAGAACCTAAATCCATGCGGAGGAATTCTCTTAGAAAGAAGGAAAAGGGGGAATTCTGCACTTGCTGCTTCTGGCATAGTTGCTAATCTCACTGTGGGCTGCTGAAAGATTCTATAATAATAAATAATACTAATTAATACATAATGATAAATCTGTGGGAACCTTGCTGAAATGGACTGGATGTACCTCCCACATTGAGTCTCTCCATATGTTTTAAATTATACTGCACAAATGCTGTATGAGCAGCTATAGGATGTGCAGTCACAGCAGCCTTGCCCATCTCAATGCACTTCAGTCCTGTGGGGAGAGAAGGCCATCCCTGTTGATGCCCACCCCACCCGCCTCACCTTCATACGTGTTCGTTGCTGACCTGGGCATTTTGTCTCTACATGCAGGCCTGACTCTTCCCCGCATGGTGCCCTCCCTCCAGTACCAGAGCCTTGCCAAGGGGCAGCAGGTTGCCACTGCCAACCCTCCTGGTGGGCTGCAGCCTCATTCAGATGCCTCTCCACCTGTTTCGCCGCAGGTGCCGCTCGGCTTCCCCACAGCTTGTGGCCACCTCACCCTGAGCAGGACAGCCCCAGCACCTGAGATCCCAGGTCAGGGGCAGTGCTAGGCACCACCTCTTCACATATTTCCAGCTGAACTTGCATTTTTTCTTCTGCACATTTGCCCGTGATAGATCTCCCTTTTCTGCATAAGTCACATGACACTGACATATTAACATAAACACCCCCATTTCCCTTGCATGTGTGTAGTGCAATCAATAATGCTTATCTTGGCCTAGACATACATCTGTGTCTTTCCAGCACACATAGCTGCACCACTCTTAAAATGCACTCATTTTCAAGGTTTGGTACACTGACAGTAGAACCAAACCTTGCCTGTATTCACTGACCACTCAAGTTCCACCAAAAGCACACTTTTTCATCCAGGTAGTCTTTTCCTTTCATAAGCAAATATCTTTATGGCTATGTATATTTGATTTTAAGCACAATAGAGTTAGTATTCTCTATTTCTTTTGGTAGCAACTAAAGCAGACATACCATTGACCCACTGAAGGATTCCATGGCCATTCCATGGTTGATTGGGGGGGAGGTTACAGAAGTGCCTGATTATGTCTCCGGTTCTCGACACAAGGCAATGCAGCTGTGGACAGGTCTACATAGGGACCACCAAATGCAGCATTGCCCAAACACAAATCAAGGAACATGAAAGGCACCACAGACTACTTCAACCAGAGAAGTCAGCCATAGTGGAGCACCTGATGAACCAACCTAGACATAGCATATTATTTGAGAATGCAGAAATGCTGGACCACTCTAACAATTACCATGTTAGGCTACACAGAGAAGCTTATTAAAATCCACAAGCAGGTGGACAATTTCAACAGAAAGGAAGAAACAATGAAAATGAACAAAATATGGCTACTAGTATTTTAAGAAAAACTCTAAAACCATAACAGTAAATAAAGAACAACACTCAAACACCAGGGAACTCCAGACAAGAAAAAAAATTAAGGATAGCTAATCACCTTTCAACAAAGGATTCCCCCAGGCAGTAACAAGCCACACCTAAAAAGTGTCAGGCCATCAAATGCTAATCAAGGTGGCCAATTGAAACATTCACACCTAGCTCCAACAGACAAGAGTTCTTTCTCTGACCCTGGATTTTCCACAGATATATAAACCCAATTTTCCTAGTTTCCAACAGACCTCACAACCTTTGAAAGATGCCTGCCATAGATGCAGGCAAAACACTTCTAGAACTGGCCTTACATCTCGAAAAACCTACAACAACCCACAAAGCAATTACATCATCTGCTGCAACCTCCACAGGAGACTCTGGCAAGGAATGGCCACTTTTATCTGGCTGTGGGAACTTTTGCAATACCTCCCACTCTCTACCATGCATGAGATGGTCATGAGAGGCTTAATCCAGTTTGCAATATGTCCAGGGATAGTGAATGGATCAGGTTAGCAGTAGTTCTGCATACAAACCTGCTACTAAGCCATGAAGGAGCTTAGATTAGTCACTGATAGTCACTGATAGTCAGTACATATTTAGTCACTGATAGTAAGTACATATTTTTGCACATGAAATTCATCTGCCATAGAGATGCCTCCTTATTACCCAGCCAGCAGTGCGATATGAACATTTCTCCCACTGGTACAGTCTCACTCTCAACGTGAGCATGCCTATTTTCCATTGAGGCCCACTTTTTGGTATATGGACAACCCCTCTTCATCCCACAAAGACCTGCCTGCCTGCTTGCTTTCCTCTTTCCCTATGTGAGATGCGCTAATGCTAGCTGCCTTTGTTATAAAGTGTAATGATTTTCAACCTGATATATTGGGTCTGGGGATGAGATCCTAAATAATTGGTTGGTGAAGGGAAGAAATTTTACAGCTGACACCATCTGACCTCCTCTTGATAGGAAGGTGAGCCTACTCAATGCTCTTCGGTCATGCTTGGAGGGACAGCCAAGGGACTCTGCTCTTGTACAATCAATCAATGCCTCCCACCTGCAATGTGTTCTGCTTGCCTAGTGCTCCATGGACAACAGGATATCCCTCTCCTCTCTCCTCCTCCCCCATACCTTCCTCCAAACCATGCCGAAATTTCTCCTTTCTTCCAATACAGCTGGAGACAGGAACAGTGTGGGCAGTGAGGGCAGTATTGGCAGCATCCGGAGTGCTGGCAGTGGCCAGAGCACTGAGGGCACCAACGGGCAAGTCACCGGATTACTCATTGAGAATGTGAAGGTAAAAGTGGTGCTACTTCCTTTACACCAAAATGGGAAAGGTTTCCCTCCGTGTTCCACCACCATCCCAAAAACTCCCTCTTATTACCTCCTTTGGGACACCCACCATCCCATTCATTTAACATTGATTCTAGGAGCCCCCGGTGGTGCAGTGGGTTAAACCCTTGTAACGGCAGAACTGAAGACCAACAGGTCAGAGGTTCAAATTCAGGGAGAGTGCAGATGAGCTCCCTCTGTCAGCTCCAGCTCCCCATGTGGGGACATGAGAGAAGCCTCCCACAAGGAGGGTAAAGCATCAAAACATCCAGGCGTCCCCTGGGCAATGTCAATGGCCAATTCTCACACACCAGAAGCAATTTGCAGTTTCTCAATTCACTCCTGACATGAAAAAAAAATTAATTTTATGTATGTAGATAAACGGTGCTCCTTCATACATGTACACAGGCCTGTAGTGAGAGGGTGGTTTTAGGGTTCAAACCCCCGCCCCCCGAAATGTTTCAGATTTTTTTAAAAACCTGGTTTACTCATGAATTTTAACTGGTTAACCAAATCCTCATGCTGCTAAGTCTATGAGATGCAAAAAATTAAGAGTCCCTCCAGAACTGTAAGCACTATCTCAAGCAAATATTGACAATTTATTCACACTGTCATTACTTGCAGCAATAGCAGATGTAGTGAAGCAACCAAGCAACTCATTAAGGAGGCCAGACTCGGTGGAGGTGGTTGACAGGGGTGGAGCTGCAGGCTATTGAAGTTTGCTCTGCTCTCTGCTGTGCTCTTTGCTTCAGCGTGAGCTAGGAGGCAGGTTTCAACCCCCCCCCCCAAATTGTCAACCCTCCCCGAAATTTTTTTTCTGGCTACGGCCCTGCATGTACATGCATATCAATTGTAAGAAAATACCCTTGAAGTGTCAGATGCTGTCTGATCTTTGAAACAAAGCAGGGTTGGATGGGAGACCACTAAAGAATACCAGGTACTGTACACTGTTTGTTCTTTTCACCCAGGGCCCTTCCACACAGCCATATAACCCAGAATATCAAGACAGAAAATCCCACAATATCTACTTTGAACTGGGTTATCTGAGCCCACTCTGCCATAGATTCCAGTTCAAAGCAGATAATTTGGAATTGTATTCAGCTGTTTGGAAGGAGACTCAGAAAGACCATATCTGGCTTGTGAGCACCCACAAGATTAGCAGGGTTTCATGTGAATCTCATGGCTGCCTTCAGCTAAGTCTTCAGGCTGTCTTAACTTTGAATACATATGTAGCACTTCAGTTGATCAGGATTAAGCTGCAGCTGTAAAAATCCACTCAGTGACCATAATGCATGGAAAAATATGAGCATGTGTAGCTTGATAAGTCCATAATTCTGCAAGACACTCATGTTTCTGACCTTCATTCTTCCTTCCTGTTTCTGCAGCCACTTTCTCCCACTGGTGAGGATTTGCAGCAACGCCTCTTAAGTTCAAATTCTCACAATGGACAAACAAATCCCATGATAGGTAAGAGATGAGATTGATCTATTTAAAGGGATGATGAGAAACAGAAGTATGTATTATGCAGGCAAAAAGAGGATGATCAGTAAAAAGGTATTATTTGAACTGGTATTCAGTGGCACATTTAGCAGCCAGTAGTGTGTCAGGGTTGATTTAAGCTTGGTATAGTTTAAACATGTAATTATGTATTGTATTTTATTGCAGTATCTTCCTATGAGCAATTGGTACCAGCACTAGCCCTTCCAAAAGGGCAGGATATGAATTAAACTGCAGTATGAACTGCAGTATGTCCTCTCTAGGAATTTTCTTGGTCCTCCAGCTAATTCTATAGCAGTGGTTCTCAACCTGTGGGTCCCCAGATGTTTTGGCCTTCAACTCCCAGAAATCCTAACAGTCGGTAAACTGGCTGGGATTTCTGGGAGTTGTAGGCCAAGACACATAGGGACCCACAGGTTGAGAACCACTGTTCTATAGTATATTGCCACTAGAGGTTACCATAGTGTGACTCTTTGGTAACTTCAGGCCGAAGTTGTTCATTTCAATAGAGGTCACCAAAATCTATTATTTCCCCGAGTCCATGGTAAATTGGGGAATGTGTCCTATGCAGATATTGAGGTTGTGCTGTATAGAAGGTCCATGTTTCCATTTAATTTACCTGTGGAATTTTTATCTATGAAGACAAATGTGCAGTGCGTGGTTTGTGCCCTCCATACCATCCTCACTGAAGTAAATGAAAACAGTGCAGCCATGGGCTCTCTGGGTGTCTGTGGCCTGCTCTGATTCCATCTCCAGTCCCAGGCCCTGCTTTGACTCCACTCTGGCTTTTTACAGGGACCCTGACACACATCTCCAACTGCAACACCAGTGACATGGTTTTCTCCCACCAATATCTACGCCCAGAGCAGCTGTTGGAGGGAAAGGTATTTGGAATGCACTGAGAATGATATTGAGCATTGGGGGTAAATTGATGCATTTCAGGTTTTTTTTGTTTTGTTTTTGTTTTTTGTTTTTTGGGGGGGGGGTTGCATTTTACATGTCTACATAGACAGGATTTTACTATTGATAGTATCCGCAGAAAGTATCCTTGGTTCAGCATGTATACAGCATTCAAAAGTTCTCATTACTGACTATGCAGACGTTGCAGTCCAACATCTGGAGTATTACATGTTCCCTCTCCTTGATGTATGGGATTCAGAAACTCAAATACCTCGTCTCTATATCTGTGAAGCCATTGCAAGAATGTCAGTCTGTCAATTTTTTTAAATTTGGCTAAAAGCCATTACAAAACATATAAATAAGAGAATAAATACCTGTGCATAAGCATTCATACCAAACAGCAGATTAATTAATTATCTGCACTATCTATAGCAGAATTTTTCATATAATTAGCATAAATAGTTTTAATAATTTTAACATATAAAGAAGTCTGATATGTAATGTAAGAATCACAGTCTGATAGCAACCAGCATAGTTTTGCATAAAAAACTCTTAGCCTGTAAAGGGGCCAAATTTTGTCCCAACAATGTCTTCCTGGAGTTTGATAAAGCTGGCAATAGAGTAAGTAATGTGAAATATACTGACCCATCCCAAAATTCAGAGCCTCGCTCAGTTGTAGGAATGCATTGGCCCATCCATTCCATGGCATCACCTTCAACTAGGGACTCCTCTGTTTCTCTTCCCAGGATGCTGAAGCCATTTATAACTGGCTATGTGAATTCCAGTTAGAGGGCTACACATCCAACTTCCTGAGTGCAGGCTATGATGTGCCAACAATCAGCCGCATGACTCCTGAGGTAAGTCAGAAGAAGTAATGGGCCGAGCAATAAAAAGGAAATAACTTAAATGTTTTGTTTACCCAGTCATCCTTAATCTGTGCCATCACTCCTTGGTGTTTATAAGCAATATTCTTCCCTAGTGTATTGTGTATAACTAATGCTATTGTTTTTAAATTATTGTGTATTTATGGTTTTATATTGTTGTTATATTGTGATTTGCAGCATCACATTGTTGCCAGTGTTAGCCGCTCTGAGTCCCCTCTTGGGGGTTGAGGAGGGCAGGGTAGAAATGTTGTAAATAAATAAAATAAATAGATCATTTTCCTGCTACGACAGAATGCTACCAGTGCAAGGGGAAGGCTAATGATGCTGCTGTTTGTTCCAGGATCTCACAGCTATCGGTGTGACTAAGCCAGGCCACCGGAAGAAGATTTCCACTGAGATTGGCCAGCTCAGCATTGCAGAATGGCTCCCAAATTACATCCCTGTGAGTATGGGCTGGAATGGCAAGGAATCCACAGAGTAGCCAAGCAGAAGCTGTGAGCAGCTATCGGTGTAATTCCTAGGATCTGTATTATCTGGGAGCATAGGTTGGTTACAGGAATGTTTTTGGGGCTTAAATTTAAGTAAACAATTTACCGCATAGTCATTTGATTACAGCATTAGATTTGACAGAGCAGGAATACCAACCTGGTGTAGATTTATTATGTTCTCCTACCTCACGTGCCTACCTATAAAAGGAAACTGATGGGGATTGACTACAAGGGGTTGCTGTGAAACACATTTTTGTGTTTCAGTGTGTTAGATGCCAATTAATTATAATAGTTATCATCAATACAATGACACATAAGAAGTCTGGCTAATAGTATTAAAATCTCTTGTTTCTCACTGTGCCAATTCCATGTCTCGTCTAGCAAGTAGCACATGCTAACTCCCAAGTCATTGTAATGAAGGTACTTGTTTTATGCCAATCCTTCTTCAAATTGCTCAGCTCTTCATGCACTGTAGTCTTCCTTCACAATGTCCCTCTGGTGTTTCATGCTGAGGGGAGATTTGAGCCCAAGCCTTATTAGTCTCCACACCACAAAATCTCTCATTGACTCATTCGGATGATAGCAACAGTTAGGTGACTATTTTAAGACACGTATGGAATTGCTAATGTTTATTAAGTGGTGGATGCTTTTATCTATGTAGGCTTCAAGATCTTCCCAGATAACTTTCTAACAATTCTAGGTAGCTTATTCTAGTTCCCTGTTTTCTAGGATGACCTGATGGAGTGGCTGAGTGCCATTGGCCTCCCTCAATACCATAAGAAGCTGGTGAGCAATGGTTATGACTCCATCAACATTGTGACAGATCTGACTTGGGAAGACTTGCAAGAGATCGGCATCAACAAACTTGGTGAGGAAGAGATGGCTTTGAGAACTTGTGCCTTTCTTTCTGTTTCAAGCATGTCCTACACTAGCATAGTACTGCTAGTAATCCAGGAAAGCAATTGATTTATATTGACAGGATGGGTGATTTACAGTAAATTGGCAAGATTTTTCCATTCCCAGTTATAACAAAAGATCAGAAATGTTTTCTTCCACCCAATTGAAAATGAGATTGCTGGGAAGAGGGGAAGACGGAGTAGATTTCTATGTAGAATTACAGTGAATTCTACCCAATCAAGCACTGAAATCAAATTTCTGGACTCAAGAATTCTAAGTGAAGATCCTTTTGTCGAAGCTCCAGTAAGATTTTAGTAAAAAAAAAATCCTACAAGAGTAAAATTTATTAACCATGACGATAAATTGCATCTCTGTTATAGAAATGCAGTTTATCCCCCTTGCAATCTCAGTTTAGCAGGCAAAGTTGAATTATTCAAACATGACACATTCCTGGTGGTTTTCCCCCCATTGCCCCAGGATGCATAATCCAGCTTTGTGGTGTTTGGGCGCCTAAAGATGACTGTTTAGAAAAGGGTGCCGGAGGAGTGTGCATTAAGTAAAATACTTTACCTGAGGCACATTCCAGAACGAAAGCTTTAACTAATCTGTTAGAATAACAACAAAAAAGACCAAATTGTTCCATTGTGGCATATACTTCTGTGCTTCAGAGAACATAGTCTTTAACTGTGTTTCAGTGAACTACAGAGCCCCACAGAAGCTTATCAAGAGCACCCATGAGTTGGATGGGCTGACAAGCATCCCAAAGGCTTGCTTGTTTCCCATACTTCTAATATGCATTCTTAATTTGTGCCAAGTGAGAGTCCCAGAAGGCCTGGGCAATGTTTGGTCCCAAGCAGAGAAGCATGTGCCGGAATGGGACCCAAGAAATCCTCTACAGGATTGCTACTTGAAGAGATGGCCACTGGCTACCAGTCCCCAGAGTGGAAAGAACAGTATCCTGAACTATCCTCTATGTTAGTACTTCTTCATCCTTGGTACTTCAGGGGTATAGGCCCTCAATTTCTAGAAGTCCCAGTCAGTATAGCCAATCATTGGGAAATCAAGATCAAAAATTAAGAATCACTGTTGTATAGCATGGCAGAGTTCGGGAGCAGGAGGGCTGAGAGGGGAAGGGTTCTGCCCCTTAGGGTAGAAAACAGCCAGCTCCATCTCTCTAGAGAAGCCTTCCCCGCCTGGTACTTGTGAGATGTTTGTGATGATACCTCTTTTAATGTTTGACCTTTGATCCTGCTGACTAGACTAGTTGTAGGGCACTCATTTGGAAAGAGTTGTTTGAGGACATGGCCAAATCACAACTTCCTGAGAGTAGCTGCTTAGAGAAGGACACTTTTCATGCCGGAACCAACAAGAGATGTTGTGCTTCTTTAAAACCTACCAGATGTATTGTGGCAGAAAGAATATAGCAGAGCCCACTTCACTCAGATACATGTTTTGAATTTTGACAGATGCATATTGGTCTCTTTCACACTCCAGAATTATAGCACTATGGCTCTGTTATAAATATCATGGCAACATCAGTGGAATCCAGTGACTGGTAGGATGCGCCTTCAGAATCTCACCCAGTGAACTCCTGTGATGCCTCTCAACAAACTGCCAATCCTAGGATTTCATAGGATCCAGAGACAGTCAAAGTGGAATCATAGTGCTATTTCTGTCTAGTGCAGTAGTTCTCAACCTGCGAGTCCCCAGATGTTTTGGCCTTCAACTCCCAGAAATCCTATCAGCTGGTAAACTGGCTGGGATTTCTGGGAGTTGTAGGCCAAAACACCCGAAGACCCACAGGTTGAGAACCATTGGACTAGTGGAAAAGACACCCAAGCTATGTCAGGACCAGATTGTAAGCAGTGAGGTCAAAGAGAGCTAAAATGTAAGATGGACAGATATTGATTCTTGCATTATTGAAAATGCTTGATAGTTTCTGTAATAATAATAATAATAATAATAATAATTATTATTATTATTATTATTTATTTGTACCCCACTACCATCTTCCCAAAGGGACTTGGGACTTCTAACAAAGCACTCAAGGTGCCACACATAAAATAGAATTACATATCATCAAAACAATACACAATTTGACTGAATACAATGGACAATGTCAATCGATAATTTAAAAAAATAAAATAAAATTCTAAAACACAATCATACCTGTGGGTCATTGGGTTTCTTCAAACACAAACTAAAGTGCCGAATAACAATAGTCAACATCATGACTTGACCATAGTACACTACTGTCTATAGTTTCTGCATTTCTTTTGCCTCAACCACCTACACACACCTCATGTGTTCATGTGGTAACTCCATATTGTACACAAGAGTTTGTGTCGTGATGCCTTTGTTAAGTTTTCAATGTACTAGAAGGTGGTTCGATTGAAATGGATTAACATAACAATCTCTCTGGGAGTTTTCATTTTAAGACATTTACACACATTTTCAGCTCATGAGCAATTGTGTACATTGCAAATCATTCACCAATCTCTGCCAGTCAGGTGGAGTAGTATAAACTATTTTAAGCCACCTTGAGTCCCAGAAGGTGCACCCAGTGCAGTAATAATAGGAATTGTCATTGATCACATGTAGAAAGCACCCACTTGGGCACTAGAATCAGTGTTTGCTAGATGCATGAATGTCCGGGGAAAATACAAAGCAGTATTTTTCCTGACCTACCCCCCCACCAGGCTTATACATCTCTCAAGATCATTAATCTCCCCTCCCCCCTCCCCCCCCCCGCCTTAAAGGCTACCTATCCATTCTGCTTCCTCACAGAAGGAAGAAGGTGGGACTAAATTTCTACCAGATCAGAGATGTCCTTTGTCATCCCCAACTTCATTGAGGAGGAATTCTGTGCCTGTTTTAGGGTCGACCCTTGATTCTCCTCCTTCAAAGAGCAGGCCTGCCAAGTGTGGCGTAAGAGAAAGCAGATCTTGATGCTTTCCCTGCACGGTTCCTTCCTACTTTCTTTCATGGCCTGATTTGATGAGGGAGGCCTTGTTTCTCATGTTAGGAAGGAGGCCTCCCCATCAACTCCAGACTGGCTCACTGCCAAAGGTAGGTCTTACAAAGCAGTGGAAAAAAGGGAGGGAGAGATCCTGCCCCCTTCTTTGGAGGCAATCATTACTGTGGTATTTGGCTCTGAACCAACTTCTCAGGGTAAGGGGATGCCTGTTTTGGCAAGGGTGAAGACAGCCCTGTCTGTGAGCCTGGGAGCTGCCCAAATATGCCAACCAGCTCCTTTTTCAACCAGTCACTATTAAAAGTTATTGGGGGCTCTCATCCACACAACATTGCTGCTGAACCTGCACCCCAAAACAAATTCAGTGCCTACATCTATATCCCTACCAGTCTCTCCTTCCCTCTGCGTCCACTGCTCCACTGCCAGCCCTTTCTTTTCACTGTTCCCTCTGCCTTGGTCAGAATTTTAAAAATGACAACTCCTGCTCTGTGAACAGATTAAAAAAGAAGCCCTGTAACATTATATAAACAAAAGGAATGGGATTATTATTCAAACAAGTGCAAAGACAACAAAGAGGCTGAGACATGCAAAGCCTTAAGTTGAGCCACATTATGCATCTCGCACATTTTCCTCCTGAACCTGGGGAAAAGCACTTAAAACAAATGGAGGCAGGATCCATGATGACAGGAGCTAGTTATAGGAGCCTTTGTATACTACAAAACACAGTCTGTTTCTTGAATTCAATTTCAAGGACCAAAATAAAACAGCTGCCATTTCTGCCTTTTGTTAGGGCTGTTTCAAACCAGAAACAGAAACATTTTCAATTTTTGTTACATAGTGTAATAGATAAGAGAGCAATTTGCCCAGTTGATTTTTGGAAACAAAATATTGTCATTCTCCCTGCTTTTGAATGGTTGAGTGCAGGAATGGGGGAACGTAGGAGAGAAAAAAGGCTGTTCCCCAACTACTGCTTCCCCCAACTTGGCATCCTTCAGATGCAGCAGCACAAAGACTCTCACAATTCCATCTAGCCTACCTGGATGCGGAAGTGTGCTGTAGTACAAGGACTGAGCTGTTTGTGTTACACTTGTGCCCCCTACAGGTCACCAAAAGAAGATTATGCTGGCTGTCAAGAAACTAACAGATCTTCGGAAGAGTGTCAGCCAGGCTGACACCAGCACACTCCGGCGCAAGATCCCAGGCGCCTTGGATATTGTAACCATTGAGTCAGTTGAGAATGGGGAGTGCCACTCCCCTAACACCCCCAAGATGACCACTTTCCAGGACAGTGAGTTGAGTTACGAGCTCCAGACAGCTATGTCCAACAGCTGCCAGGAGACTTTGACCATTAAGAGCGCTCAAGGCATGTCACGAAGCCAAGAGAGTATCGGCGTGCGATCCCGGGGATCTGGGCACTCTCAGGAGAACATGTTGTCGCAAAGCATCACCTCAAGCCGTTCTCAGGAAAGCTTGGGCAGTGGTGGAAGCAGCAGTGGAAGCAGCGGAGGGCACTCCTCCTCCACACAGGTCCACCTGGGAGAAAACTGTGGTGTTCCTCATGGCCATCCTGGACCAGATAGCTATGGGAAAAGTATTTCTCAGCTCAGTGGCTCAGACGGAGTCAACAGCTATGCCAACGGTGGCGGAGGAAGTCCTTTGAGGGAAAGAAATCTGCCAGAGGGAATGGACCAGTACCAGAGGCCCAATGCAGCCCCATCAGAGCCAACCAGCCCAGGACCAATCCCCTCCCCCTGCACGTCACCTCATACAGCCAGCAAAGGGACAGCCCCCTATGTCTTCATGTACCCCCATGTCTCCTTGAAGTCCCAGCCACCTCCTTCACCTTCTGTGCCAGAGCAAGGCAAGTCTACCCACTTCTCTGCCCAGAGGAGCCTCCTGCAGTCCACAGCCCAGAAAGCTTTTTCTTATCTCCATTCCCACTGTGGCCCCACTGAGCCACCACTGCCTCGTTTGTCCCCAAAGCCAGGGATAGACCAGCAAAACAGCGAGGGTTCAAAGCACAAGAAGCGCTCCCATAGCTTGAACCGTTATGCATTGTCAGATGGGGAGAATGAAGAGGAGGAGCCACCCAGTAACACAGTAGGCTCTTATGCCACCCTGACCAGGCGGCCTGGGCGTAGCCAGGTGCCACGAGCACAGCAGGTGCCAACAGATGGGAAGGTCTTGCGTAGTCAATCCTTTGCTATCCGTGCCAGGAAGAAAGGCCCTCCCCCACCCCCTCCCAAGCGCCTCAGCTCAGTCTCTAGTGCCCAGGCTGTTGATGCAGAGTGCGAACAGGCTCTCAATTCCTCGTCATCTCAAGATGGAGGTGAAAATTCTCATGAGAGGAGTTGTCCTGTGAGAAACATAGCAGTAGGGCTGGATGGCCCTGGAGCTGACAGAAGTCCCACCAAGCCTCTTCAGTCTTCAAAACTTTGTCTGGAGGTAACCAATGGAGCAGCTCAAGGGGAGCTCAACACCACTGAATCCACAAGTGACAGAAGTCAAGTCTTTGAAAGCAGCATTCCCAGGAGACGAACATTCAGCGAACCTGCTGTCACCATGACAGAGGCTCTGCGGCAGAGCCAGGAGGATGTCCGATCAGACACAGAGGAGGAAGGTCAGAGCAAAGAAGACAAGTCCCCTTGCTCTTCCCAGAACAGCTCCAGTGAGTGCATTCCCTTTGCTGAGGAAGGCAACTTGACCATCAAGCAGCGACCAAAGCCTGTTGGGCAGCTCAAGACAGATAGCCCTGCACCAGACTCCATTTCTACCCCACCTCAGCCCAGTGGGGAAGAGCAACAAGGGACCATCACCAAGGAAAGCTCTTTGTTGGAGTTCAATCTCACAGAATCTGATACTGTCAAGAGGCGGCCCAGGTGCAAAGAGAGAGAGCCCCTCCAGAACGTGCTGAAGGCATTTGGGATGGCTGCTCCAAATCCAGCCCCTCCAACCTCAGCACCACAGTATGCCCAGGCCCAGACAGTCAGCATCAGTGGACCCTCCCTGCGTGGGGCAGAGTCACCACAGTCACCCTCTGGAGACACTTTAAGTGATGAGAATGTGGAATTCCAGATTGCCGAGATAGAGAAAAGTATCCTATCTCTGGAGAGAGGGATCAAGAAGCCTCCCATCTCCCTGAAGCCAGCCAGCCCTGCCCCACTGCAAATGGAGAGGCCGGGAGGGATGGTCCAGCTGAGGACACCGGCCACAGTGAATGGTAGGTGGTGATTAAGGTTGTCTGTTGTTTTTGCCATTTGACCGAGAAGGGTGGGCAAATAGGAAATGGCAGAATTTGGCCTGAAGGATGACCAGTGCAATGCTCTTTCCAGGAATCAGAAGGGTTTGAAGTAGGGATTTCTCTTTCCCAGGTACCCATGTGTGGTCTTCCCCGATAACAGGGAAAAGAGAGGGAGGCAACACAGTGTGTTTCTACTTCCTGGATTCATTAGCACCATCACATAAGTTACCATCCTGCTTTGTTCATGGAATTTTCATACAGTTCAGTTACTGTCAATGTCATTGCGTAACCTTTCTGGGATTTTCTACTGCATCTTTCCTCTTTTTCCCCTTACCAGATACAGATAAAGGAAGATATAGAAACGTGCCTGAAATAGGCAGATAGATTATGCACATACTTATGAATATATGTACATATGTACATACAACTGTGTTTGATGGAAAGACTGGCATTACTAGGAGTTCTCTGTCTGGAAGCAGTCCACATTTCAAGGAGAGCTGGTTTCCTCCCAAACTGGTCCCTTTGGTGAAGAAAAGGCTGTGGAACAGAAGTGCAGGATGGGGAAAGTGTGCAGGGCTTTTAAGTTGCCGTTGTGCAGGGCGTTTAAGTTGCCAAGTGAGACTAAGTTCTAGTCTCACTTGGGCAAAGAAAGAAAGCATGAATGGCTTCCATAAACCCATGGGATCCTAATGGTCCCCAAAGATTGGTTCACTTGATGTTTTAGACTTCAGTTCCCAGATTTTCGGACTGTTGGCTAAGTCAAGACTTTACGGAGTAGAAGTCCAGTGCACCATGAGGATCAAAGTTAGGGAATCTGAAGTGTAGATGATGATAGGAAGATGGGAGGGAGAGTTGATAGAATGACAGTTCTTCCCTCTAGAGCAGTATTTCTCAAACTGTGCTCCCCCAGGTGTTAGGAATTGTGGGAGCTGAAGTCCAAAACATCAGGAGGAGCAGTTTGATAAACTCTGCCCTTAAAACAATGGTTCCCAACCTTTGTTCCTCTGGGTGTCTGCACTCCAGCTGCACGATTCCTAACAGCTGGTAAACTGGCTGGGATTTCAGGGAGTTAAAGTCCAAAACAACTAAAGGGCCAACATTTGGAAACCACTGCTCTAGAGAAATAAAACAGTTAGCTCCACCCCTTCCAACCTCCTTTGGCAATGGCTGGTTTGTAGTTCTCTTCTCTTGATATAATAAGGGATAGGGGGAAGGTGCTCTAACTCTAAAGCTTTTTTGCCATTACTTAGAAGCATAGTTAAAACAAAAGTTCTATGTAGCATAATTTAATAAATATAGCACTGTATGAACTGGCAGTGACCTTCCCCATGGCCTTCTATAAAACCCACCCTCAGATCTGTTCTGGTCAGCAAAACATCCCTACCAGCTTCAAGTAAACGTTGATTACTTGCAGGTTGACTACATTTTATGGTTTCCTGTTGAACTTAGTTGGACGTCTCATGAATAATTTCTCCTGCAATAGCCTCTGGCTGAACTGTTCCATGTCATTTTCTATTACAGGAAATAGTGAGTTGTTCATTTGTTTGTTTGTTCACGTTTCTACCTGTGATTTTTAAAATCTGTTTACAAAGCTCTTGGGATGTTGGGTTGGCATTGGTAACTAACATTCTAAAAAGCAACAGAAACTGGCCTAAAGTAATATGCAGAGAGGCTGGGGAACAAGATGAGTCACAGATACCATACATGCAGCAAAGAGGACTCAGTCAAAGGCCTGGAGCTACAAGCCAAAAATGTTTATTCCAAAGGTACAGGAGTCCTGGCAAGCTTTCATGCCAGTGTGTATGTCTTCCCAACTTCTAACTATAAGGTTAAAAAAAAAACACCTAGGAGGGAAATACAGAAAGCAAGAAAGTTGGCCAATGCACTGAAGAAAATGGAGGGAACAGAGGGTAAGCACTTTGGGGGAAAGGGCTATGTGAAAGCCTCCCATATTAAGAAAATAATTGGTTACAGGGGCGAACTGGGGAAGGAGAATCTCAGTAAGGCTTTCTATTTGCTGTATCATAGAATTTTCTGAGCAGTAAAGTTAACTCTTGAAACAGTCTAATGAAAAACTTTCATTTCAACATATGCAACACAGGGGTGAGGATAGATTAATCAAACTGTATTCAGCCTTCCCAAATCAGCCCCTTTCTCTAGATCTACTCAATCCAAATGGGAGGACTGCAGTTGCAGAAGACTGCAGTTTGAGAATGGTATCTTCATGGTGCATAGATTGTTCTTGTTTTTTATTAAATGCTGGAACAGGTGTGAATCATGGCAAATGGGAATACAGGAAAGTGGTGAATACTGAACCCTGGTCTTGGGTGGACTGTGTTTGCTTAACTATTTGTGGCAGACCTTATCCCAGCATCACACAGGACAGTAATTTCATCTTTTTTCTTTCAGATGCCTCTGCCAAACATGTTGCTTCAACCAAGCTGGTGTTTTCGGGACCAAAAACAATCTACCAACAAGTCCTGCAGAACTCTCGCACCACGGTTGCCCCCTGGGCAGCCACCGAGATGGCATCAGAAGTGACTGGCACCTATTCCATGAAACTTGGCCTCAGCAACAAGCCCAACATGAGTTTTGGCGTGCCCCTTTCCATGAAGTCTTTGAGTGGATCTCCAGACATGATTCAGGCTCAGCAAAGACTGGAGCAAACCAACTCATCATTGGCATCCACACTTGAAGCTGCGGAAAAGAA
Source organism: Anolis sagrei (assembly GCF_037176765.1). Classification (NCBI taxonomy): domain Eukaryota; kingdom Metazoa; phylum Chordata; class Lepidosauria; order Squamata; family Anolidae; genus Anolis; species Anolis sagrei. The sequence goes on along the minus strand of NC_090022.1, from coordinate 117,567,651 downwards.
AATCTCTGCAGAGAAAGCAGATAGGTGAGGTCTCACTTGGGTATGAGATGGGGCAGGCCAAGACCTGTGCCTTCAACGGGCATCCTAACGAGTCATTTTTCATGAGGAGAGAGTTGGCGACAGGAACTGAGTACACAGTGTGCAGATGCTGCATGTTACAAACTGAACCCATGTGTCTTTTAGATATATTTGCCCAGATCTAGCCAAGGACTAAATTCAAGTAGCACCCCCCCCCCCACCTCACCCCAATAGGAAGCCATAATGAGTTTCCTCATGCAAAGAAGTGTTGTTCTTGCCATTTTTATACAGCCCCACATCTATCGTGAAGGAACCCCCAGTGGCACAATGGGTTAAACCTTTATGCTGGCTGAACTGCTGAGCGAAAGGTTGGTAGTTCGAATCTTGGGAGCGGGGTGAGCTCCCGCTTGTCACCTCCAGCTTCCTATGCGGGGACGTGAGAGAAGCCTCCCACAGGATGGTAAAACATCTGGGCATCCCCCAGGCAATGTCCTTGCAGATGGCCAATTATCTCACACCAGAAGCAACTTGCAGTTTCTCAAGTCGCTCCTGACACGAAAAAAAATCTGTCCTGTAAGAACAAAGTGGCTCCCACCATCTCTCCTGCCTAAAAGACAGTAAAGCAAAATTAGACAGGCCTATCAGGAAATAAGTAGGAGCCAGTGTAGCATAGTGCTTTTAGTGTTGACTAGGATTGTGGGAGCAGGGTTTTAATTTTCACACAGCCATGGAAGCCACTGGGTGACGGTGGGCAAGTCACACTATTTCAGTTCCAGAGGAAGGCAGTGGCAAACCACTTTGAGTCCCCCCAAGGGTGGGAAAGGCAGTATATAAATACTGTAAATAAATTTTCCTGGAAAATGCTATGATAGGTGTCTCCATAAGTCAGAGTCAATTTAAAAACATGTAACAATGACAAAAATCAGGAAAAAAAATGTCCAAACTCCCTCATCAAGCAGGTGGACAGTTACAAGCCATCTATATTGTTCCATGTTGTCCTCAGTGTATACCTTTCTTGTGGCTGGGGCACAAGGGGCTGCCCTCTAGCTCAGAATTTCTCCCACAGCAACTCCCAAGCCCTTGGAGGATTGGCTCTTGTTGCCGTTGCCTACTGGTGCAGAGGAGAGGAAACAAGAGACAAGTCAGACAGTGAAGCTCCAGCTCACCTGGATGTATGGGGGGTGGAGGTGGGGGGCACTCACAAGCAAGAGGGCACTTCCTTATCTCTTCCCCTCAGTACTACATCATCTGAATGGCCTTCCCATTTATTCTCCTCTCCATCAGTAAGAAGCAGCCTGGTATAGATCGCTGTAAGGGAGAGGGAGACACTGGACTACAGTACAGCACCTTTCCTGCTGTCCATGAAAAGATTTCCTCCCCAATAAGCATTCTGCATTTCACACCCTTAAATGTACTAAAGTCCCCAAATGTCTAGTACTGTAGAGAGTAAGATAAGGAAAAGCCAAATTTCTGCAAAAACATATGCATGTTGTAGCAGACATTTACTTCCTTCACACATTGTGCTTTCTGTTTTTTTCCCCCAAATTGTCCTTTTATATTAATTTGTCTTTTCATGTGAATGATAAATTGTTTGAGCCAATAAAATACTTCAGATGCAGCAACTTACACAATTCAAGAAACTTTAAAAACAAAGGAGAAGAACTCCTGGCTTGTGTAATTAGCCCAACCTGCAAGTGCTCCTTACCTGGGTTAAGGGCCAGGACTCCTGTAAAAATATAAAAATGCAAATTTATATAACATTTTTTAACCTGAGAGACCACCTCTCTAGGAATTTTGGGTCCTCCACCCCATCTTTATGGCCAACTTCCACCAGAAGCTGACAATAGAATCTCACTGGAGAACCCAGAAATTACTAGAGTTGTTCTCTATCAGAATCTCTAGGTCCTTTGGTGCGACTCTGGCTAACATCCAGTGGAATGGAGGACCTACAAATACCTAAAAGAACATTTTAATCAAAGCTGTGAATAATCAAATACGCAAAAGGTCAGACCCTGACTAAGCATATTTCCTGTCTTTTCCTCAGCAGCCACTATGGGACAGCACACACAGCCAAGAACATTCTTGAAGACATCAGCAACATGTTTGATGACTTAGCTGAGCAGCTGGATGCCATGTTGGACTAAGAAGGCAGGTTCTTTTCCTTGGGGCTGAGCTGTACTTTCATCCTCCCACCATGCTTTGCATGTGAAGAAGAGGACAGTCGTCAAGTGTATGTCTCACTGGGGCCCCTGGCCTCCTGTTCCTGCACTTTCTCACCCAGCAGCCCGTTTGAAGACTGCTGGGAGTCCTCTGCAGCGTGAGACAACCTCAGCCAGAAACTGACACACAGGAGCCTTTCTTCCTCTGAAACGTGTGCACAGCAGACCAGGACAAGATCCACATTGGTGTACATTGATTTGGTTTCCATCTGTGAGGCCTGTAAACAGTGACCACCCACATCTACGCCGACAGAGAGGAGCTGATGGAAGGCGGACTGCTTTGACCAGGCATGGCGGAGGGTTTGATGCCAGGCACTGCTCACCCACACTCGGGCCTCCTCCATAAAGCTATGGACATCCAGTAAAGAGCAGCCCATTCCTCTCTCTTCTTCCGTATGAGTGATGCCAACAACGTGTCAGCTACAGCAACAAAAGGGGTCTTGATTTCCTCAGTGCGGTCCACCACCATGGTTGCCAAAATGAAACTAAATTGGTAGCCTGGAAGCCAGCAGGGCAAGACCAGCCCTTGCTGCTTTTCTAGCCAATCCATACAGGAAGCACCATGTAATCTGGCTGGATTTAAATCCCCCTGTTGCACCTCCTTCCAAAAGAGCTGACAGAACCAATAGTTGTCTAAGCTTCAAGGCAAGCAAAATGGGCCCAACATTTCAACAACAGGCTTTTCACAGGAACTGAAAATTGCCTTCTTTCCTAAGTACTTTAAATTCATGTCTTGAATGCAAGGAAGCAGCAGGCCCATACTGGGAAATAACTGTCTCCCCCGTTCTCACTCAGTAGCTCTCTGGGAGGAAAGTGGGTTCTGTATCATGGAGTGTTCCCTCGTTGCAAATTCTAAAGGGATGCCCAAAATGCCAATTTGCTCTCCTTTGTTGTAGTTATAGGAAAACTATCTTTCCCTCAATTGTGGAGAACTCTCTTCTTGCCCCATTTCGCAATAGGGAACAAAACCCATTTGACAGTCTGTTGGCATTGTTCAAAAATTAAAAGTGGCAGAGTTTGGAGTACAGAGAAGGTCATTTTCCAAGTTCACCTCCTCTACTTCATACCTGTCCACCTCTGTGAGGCCAAGTGTAAGCATGTGGGCATATAATGTGCCTCATCCCTCCCTGAAAGAGGCAGATCTTGCGTGTGTGCGTGCAGCACCTAAGTAAATGTGCCTTAGAGGGTGCCCACCTGAATCATGGCAAGAGCAAGAGAATGGGAGCAAAAAAAAATGGCACAGTTACTGCTCACGTAATATAAATAGGCCACTAGCCTGCCAGCTTTGTTTGTAAAATTACACCTGTACGTAGGTGTAATTGTTTCCTAGTGCTTTAAGACTTCTGCCAGCTTGACTATTACAAAGGCAAACATGGCAATTCAGATGTTTAAAATCAGGGCAGTAGACCCTGTCAGCACCAGAAAGGCTCTGCAGATCGAGCCAGGATGGCTCTCATTTTTAGTTTCTCAACAGCAGACCACAGAATGACAGATCTTGAGTCTTCTGAAGGAGATCAAATTCAAATAAAGAAGATGTAGAGTGGAGGGAAATACTAGAATCAAAGGCTGGCAAGGGTTTTGAGCTACAGTGAAGTCTTTTAACACATCTTGGCCATAGAGACAGTTTTCCCTTTCTTTCCACTCTCTTTCTGTCTATAGCATCAAGTGAATTAGTCATCCTCTGGCTGATGCCTAGGGGTAAGAAAATAAAGAAAAATAGCTGCAGCCAGTGGCACTTTAAATAAGATTCTCTAAAAATCTTTTGTTTTCCAGAAAAGGTTTTGAATTTCACTCTAGCTGATTTGGGATGTGTCCAATATTTTCCACTGTTGATAAAACTGTAATTTTTTTAAAAAAAGAAGAAATGTATATATATTTTAAAAAGACGTGGATTTGTTATATATTTACTAACCAGAGTTCTTGTATTTTAGTCTGGGGTTGAACCACATTACTGTCTGAGCCACTTGGGGGCAGTACAATGCTGTTCTTTCTTGTTACCGTAAAGGAGGGAATCCAATATTGGAGGGGCGGGTGTTTATTTTTTTGGTCCTTCAGAGAATGCTTATTTTTTAAGAGCTAGTTGTGTATTTTAAAGACATTGTATGCTGTGTAAATTATGTATGGATGTGATTGTGTCTAACCAACCTGGGTTGTGCCTGCTGTGTCTTGCAGGAAATAACCTGGGGAAACTAGTCCAGAAAAAAAACAAAACCATCTAGGCAGACTTCAAGCCATCTGGCCTGCTCGTGTTAATCATGAATTCTTGTTTTCCACTAACATCATCTGCAACGTAATGATATTAAACAGTTGGAACTGTTTTCTCTTTTGATGGCTGTGCTTAGCTTGTTGGGTCTTCTCCGTTCAGCCTGTGTGTGGCCATTTTTTTTCATTTTCTTTGTTGTCTTTAAAACAACTGTTTTTAAGATACAGAAATATGAACATCTGAATCTATGACATGCCTAAATGTATAAAAGATGTTGTGTGTATGCTGCACATGTGTGTCACTTAAAATACACAAAAATTACAATGGGAAGAGAATTTGAGTCCTGCTTTCACCAGGTATTATCTCATGAATAACCAGCAAGAGCTTAAATGTGAAAATCAACTATAAATAGGCTGCAGAAACAAAGGCGAACATCATGTCAGCCATGAATCTAGAATCCCTCATTATTTCAAACTGCATTAGTAAAACGTATTGATTGTCTGAATCCACTTTGCCTCTTTTGTCTGTACTCTCAATTCAGCATTATAATTTTTTCCACTGTAAAAGGGAGAAGAAAGAAGTAGTTCATCAAAACAATTGGGGAGAGAAAACAGACATGAACCAGTCAATTTTGCATAGTACACTCACAAACATGACACAGATATATGAAGCCAGAAGGTGTTAGCACTGTAGTGGCTGGCAATGTAATTTCGTGCACATCTAGTAAAAAAAAAAAAGAAAAGAAAAAGCCCAAGTGGACTAACTCCCATGGAACAATGAACTTCGAGACAAAAAGTCTCACTCTGGCTATTCAGTACAAGACAAGCCCCATCAATACTACTATTCTCAATCTAAAAGATTAAAAAAGGTAAAGGTTTTCCCCTGACATCAAGTCTAGTTGTGTCCAACTTGTGGGGTGGTGTTCATCTCCATTTCAAAGCCAAAGAGTCAGCGTTGTCCATAGATGTCTCCAAGGTCATGTGGCTAGCATGACTGCATGGAGAGCCATTACCTTTCCGCCAGAGCAGTACCTATTGATATACTCACATTTGCATGTTTTCGAACTGCTAGGTTGGCAGAAGCTGGGGGCTAACAGCAGAAGCTCACCCCGCTCCCCAGATTTGAACTGCCAACCTTTCAATCAGCAAGTTCAGCAGCTCAGTGGTTTAACCTGCTTTGCCACCGGGGGCTCCTAATCTACAAGAATGGGGTCAAGAATATGCTCCTGGACTGCTTCTCCCAGCTGTTTTAAAACAATGTGGCCAGTGAGAAGGAATGCTGAAAGTTGCAGACCAGCAAAAATAGCCACATTATTCTACCCCCACCTTGTAGGGCTGTTGCAAGTATTGTATTCTACATTTCAAATGATTTAAATGTAATTGTTGTTGCAGACAGCTTCCTTGATACCCCTCTCTGCCCCAGTGTTTCAGTAGCATCCAGCACATGGGAGGGATACCCTGGACAGAGGCAGCATCCATCCAAGCCCATCCAGCACCTGTCCCCAAAGATAAAGACTCCCTCAGAAACAAGCATACTGTATCAAAGACAATCATTTATTGCCATTCGTATCAGGTGCTCTTTGTTTCTTTTTATACAATTTACAAGTTTTAATAATACAAATATATTTTACATACATCCCCAAAAATGTTTTAAATATAAAATATACATCATTTAAAAACAGTTTGATGGACTGAATTCACTCCTAAAGCTGTGCCCACCCTCTTCTGAAGCCCTGGCTGTGGAGAAGGAATGGAGTCACAAGGCCTTTTAAGAGACAGCCTGTGTGTTCTGACTCTTGTAGGAGAGGAGGTATGTCTGAAAGTGCTAGGACGAAAATCACATTCCAAGTTGTCAGCCATCACAGACAAAAAGAAAAAAAACCGACAGAAAATGTCACCTCTTGCAGGACAACTACCCAGCTCAGTCTTTTGTGGGTCACAATCCTAAGAACATTCCTGTGGCAAATGGATGTAGGCATCTAGAATTCCCAAATGACTTAGAAATAGGAGAGGCAAGGGAAACTGCTAAAATGTGGCTACAAAAATTAAGACAGCTGCCCTTTTCCTAGCAGAGCAGTCTAGTATCACAGATACACACAGGCCCAGCACCTCTAATGGGTGCAAGCCAGGTATCTGTAGCTCAGGCCAGTTCTCACGCCAGCAACAAGTCTGGCACTGGGAAAAAGACAGCAGCACACTGGCTAATGTATGAACCAGAGTACATTCCCTGGTCCTAGAGGCCCACCATATATAGCTCACATGCTGTGAAAAGACAACAAGGCTTTAGCAATGTATTGGGAGGAGCAGAATTCAAAAAAAGGAGGGGAGAGGAAGAGTGATTTTTAGACAGCAACTTATTTTGAAATATAAAAAGTCTGCTGTTCAAATCCCTAGCCAAAGTCAAACATGGCTTTGAGAAATCTATAGAGATCTTTAAGGAACATAATCTAGCCCTGCTGCAGACAAGATATCGATCCTCATCATCACCAGCTAGAAGGAAGCTCAATAGCAACTGAGGTTATCATCTAGCAAAGATAAATGCCATTTCACTCAGGAGAGAAGAGTTAAATACCACCCCTACTTTTCGGGGGGGGGGGGGGTTATGTGCCATGGGTTCAGCACTATGGCCAGTTCAACAATCATGGCCAGTTGGTTTGACTCCAGTCTGTAAAAAAGAACCGTTTTCAACAAGGTTATTAATTCCTTTGCGATGGTGGGTCAGGATCTGAACACATTTCAGATATTGACCCAGAATGACCACAGCTGTCTAGGCCTGTTCTCTCAAACTAGGTGACTTCCAGATGAATTGGACTTGCCCTGCTAGCTGGCAATGATAGGACACAAGGCCCAATACACATGAAAAGTATCAGATCAGAAAAAAAACTGTACTAGCCATTCTACAGTATCCCATAATGCTTCATCAAAAAAGCTTTGCCTGTCCAGCAAATGCCCTGTTATCTAAATTTGACTGAGAAAGTAAAAATCCCTGTGTTTACAAAGCAGGTGCTGCTGGCATTGTCCCCAAAAGAAGCAACATGATGGAGGCTGGTCATAGAGGTAGTGATTTTGATTCCTTCCTGCCAAAAAAACCTTCATAAAAACTGGCAAGTAATAAAGAAGAGGTAACAAGGAAGATGCAAGTGCCCTCCCAGTTTTGGATGAGCTCCCCTCCAGACTGGCTCTGTATTTAGAAAGAGATTGTGGCGTGGTGGTGGTGCAGGGATTGTGTCTACCACCATCCACATCTTCACCAAATGAAATCAAGCAGTGACATCCTCCTAAACTGCAGAGAGGATTCAGGTGCAGCAGAGAGAGTCTAGTTGCTGATTTTGAAAAGCACAATGTCCAGCCTTTGGATATAAGGCAGGAAGAGATGTGGGCAAAGCCAAGATTGCTTTTAAATGCACTCTCACATTGAAAAAAATACGTAATCAGTGTCAGAACACAAACATCATGGAACATGTTTTTTTCCATGTACATATGAGTGCAGGGACTTCCATGTTTGGACACTCATGAGGTCTATCAACGAGGACGGGGGATAGGGAGGGTGAGGGAAAGATCAAGAGACAAATCCAGGATATTTTGAAGTGTTGGGTACGAAGAGGGAGTCTCCTGATGGCCCAGCCAAGATGGCCACAGAAATATTATTCATTCCCTAGAAAATTCTCCACTACGGAAATGAAGGACCTGGGCTGTTACACACTTTACATTCTAGAGGAATTTGACCACAGTAACTGCTGACAAAGTTACGCTCTTGTGGACAAACCTCCAAACATTTCTGCTTGGCATACTACAATCTTGTTCATCTGCTGCAAGAGAGCCCTGCCACCCATGCTGGGACAGCAACCTTTGTGAGGAGAAGGAGGCTGCTGTCCCTCAGAAGCCCTCAGAGGCTGCTGTCCCTCAGGGCGAGCGATCAGGAAAGGTGGCTTCTATTCCCTCTTAGGGAAACGATGCTGTGCTCCCCTGAACCAATAAGTATGATCTTATTTAAGGGAAGCAACTGACAAGGAGGTCACCAAGGCAAGAAGGATATGTATGCATGTGCATGTGTGAGGATGTTGTCAAGAATGAAAAGTTGGGAGAAAAGAAAATCAGGATGGGTTTTCCTTGCATAAGGGCACACTCTTGCATCCAAGTCAATCAGATGGATTCCAAGGGAAAAGTTACAAAAATAAATAACCCAAGTAGCAGCAGTAGCAGCAGCAGCAACACATGTATCACCAATGTCATTGCCGTGGCGTTGCATCTTCACCTGCTTCTTCTTCTCCTGCTGGAGCCATCACTTAAGGGTTGGTCTGTCTTGATCCACTCCTGCCACAGGGATCCACATGCAAGGCTGGTTTCTCTCTCCCAGCAAAGGGACGTGACAATTTGAGAAAGTGACATGCAGCCTTTAGGCCCCTTGGAGCACCTAGAATGGAGAATTCATGCCCAGCTTGGTTTCAAACTGCAGCTTCTGTCTCTTCTGATAACGGACTCGAACCCTGAATCAGAGAAGGGAGGAGGAAAAAAAATGACAGCACATTCAGTTGAGTATGCCTATCTGAACTGCTTCAGACCAGAAGTGTCTTGGATTTGTTTTTATTTTAGATTATTTTCATATATATAATGTGGTCGCTTGAAGATGGAACCAAGCCTAACCATGAAATTAATATGCATCATATAAAAGTAATTTTATTCACAATGTATGTAATAATTTTGTGTATAAAACAAAGTTTGTGTGCACAGAACCATCAAAAAGCATGAGAAGTTGGAGCTGACAGACAGGGCTCACCCCATTCCCTGGATTCAAACCACCGACGTTTTGGTCAGCAGTCCTGCCAGCACAAGGGTTTAATCTATTGCACCACCGGGAGCTCCACCTCTGCCATGATATGGGCTCAGAGCAAATGACTGTAAGTCTGAGTCACCCTATCCTTCACAGTGTGTAAAGGATGGTAACAGCACTTACCCACCTCACAGAGCCGTGGTAAAAAATGCCATGATCACACAGTAATATGCTAGGAGAAATGGAGATGAATTCTATAATATGTTCCAGCAATGCACTATAAGAAAGCCCACTTACCTGATCTCATGGAGCTTGACTGTTTCATTGATGATGACGACAAAGATAAGAGAGAGCAAACCCAGCAGCCAGGAAGCCATGGGAATGTCATGCATTTGGTAGGTCACGGGAGACTCAAGGTTTACCCAGAGTGTTAAGTCCAGGAAGGTCTGGATGACCTGACCCAACAATCTGCCATAAAAAGAGAGCAAGACCTGAGCAATATATCCGCTTGAAATAACTTTTTAGCTTGCATATTCTGGTCCTGTGGGATAGAACATAGGGCCTGTGTTGTTGCTAGATCCCCAATGTCTTTGCCAGAATGCTCAATGGAAAAGGATAGTGGAAGTTGCAATCCAATAACATTTGGAGGGCCATAAATCACCCATATTTGGTTTAGAAGTATTTGTATCACCATAATTAATGACTACATCAGAGAAATGGGTAAAGGTAAAGGTTTTCCACTGACATTAAGTCCAGTCGTGTCTGATTCTGGGGGTTGGTGCTCATCTCCATTTCTAAGCCAAAGAGTTGGTGTTGTCCGTAGACACCTTCAAGGTCATGTGGCTAGCATGACTGCATAGAGCACCGTTACCTTCCCGCTGGAGTGGTACCTATTGATCTATTAACATTTGCATGTTTTCAAACTGCTAGGTTGTTAGAAGCTGGGACTAACCACGATAGCTCACGCCACTCCCCTGATTTGAACCTGTGACCTTTCGGTCAGCAAGTTCAGCAGCTCAGCGCTTTGACCCACTGCGCCACTGGGGGCTCCGCAGAGAAATATCTAATACTATCTGAGAATATGGATTAAGGTATTTCAAGTTTGAGGTAGGGCAGCAAGGAAGCACATGCTGAAAATCATTAAAGACTAATACCACAAGTAAACAGTGGACAGAAGAGGTAAGGACAAAGACTGGGTTCGTGTTGTAAGTGCTCTGATTGTTAGGCTCTCTGACTGTGTTCCTGCATGGAAGAGTATTCCAACTCTAGGATTCTATTGAAGTTGAAAATCAAGAAACTGCACAACTGAGCCGAAAAAGTCTGATTGGATCCAGTTTCTGCTCATTAGAACAGACCAGGAAACTATACTCACACAACCACCACGGTCAGGGTCCACCAGAAGTTAGTGAAGGGGCTTTTTTTCCACAGTGGTTTGGTACGATGGACATGGGTGACAGATATAAATACTGTGAAGAAAAAATAAAATGTTCCTTTACAGATGTCCAGAAAAAGAGCCTTGCTTCATTGATAAAACCCAGGAAACTACATTTAGCAATCTACATAGCCCTTTACTACACTAAAGGAACCAGCCTATATTCTTCTTGCCACTTTTCATGTTGTTAGGCAGATTGATTGATTGAGTACTGAAGTACCTTATAACAGGTAAGTGACAAATGTTTACTGCAATACTGATCAACAAGGTATTTTCTTTTTTCCTCTTCAGAAGAGGAAAAAAACTCTCAGAAAATGGACTTCCTCCTTCGCTTTCTCAGATTTTGACTAGTCTGACAGACGTTATTCACTTCTGAAAAGATCATGCACAAGTTCAAGTTAACCCAGGAAGAGCTTAAGTCAAAGAGTTACTCTCACCAGACAGCTAAAGAAGCACTGTCTTAGGTATATTTGGGTCTGTACTTGCTGTAGTTATCTTTTTGACAGAATCGGCTTTATTTGCATGCATAGCATTGTAAATAAAACACTGGGGTTTTTTTTAAATAAAGTATATCTTACTATAATAGTCATATGTGACATAGAGTTGTGCCTCTATGGAGAGACTTTCTCCCCCTCCTGCATTATAAGACAATAATGAATAGTCAACTCTCCTTCTCAAAAATATATGAGAAATAAAACATTAGAGGTTTGCTGTCATCTTCAGAACCATAACAAGAGTTTACATTTTTTCCCAGTCTTCAGATAACCTTTTATAAAGGGTTTTCTGTAGGCAACCCCATAGTGTTGTGCTTCCCCATTGTTTGAATTTTGTCAGAAAAAAAATCACATAACACTATTAGAGCTGAATCCTAACCAGCTCTTCGTTTTATTCATACATGCCAGTCCTCTCCTCATTCCCACAGCAAAACATATGGAAAGGGAATACTTACCAGTGTGTAAGACAATCGTTCCGGCTGTAAACTTCTGAGCCAGAAGAAGAATATTGGAAAATGATCCAAACCAATCAGGGGAGGGTTCTACACCTCTGAGAAAGAGAAAAGAGATCAATTGGGTTTAAAGGCATGACTGTATCTCATCCAAATGGATGGCACATAAGGGGAATTTTGAAAATCCTTTGTAATTTAGGTAAGATAATCTTATTAGTTTTTTTAACAGTTGAGACAAATAACTTAAAAGCTATCTCTACTATCATCGATGAAAACTGCATTTCTGTTAGTGAATGGTTGGTTGTGTAAAGATCCTTCTGTGCAGTAAGGCCTGTCGGGATCGATAAAATTTGTTACTGGTCACCAGCTATGTTATAAGCGCTGCCTAACAAATGTTAGTGTTTGCTAATCCTACAACTACACACACACACACAACCCCCAACTGTGCTCAGTCACTGACCCTCTCATTCCATTGTTTCTAGCTTTGTAGTAAACCAGGGAGTTGTGCAAGCCACACCTGAGAGAATTGGGAGCCATCATATTCCAATACTCCTTCACGCAACACCCAGAAGATCCTGGCCATTTCAGATTTTGGCTTTGGATCATCACACAACTCCATAATGCTGAGGACCAACTAGAAAAGTCCATCCTTGGGAATTGATAGATCTACATAGTTTCCTACAAACATTGTGGGGGGCACGTTCCTGCATACATCTCTCAGAGGACCTTTTCACCAGCCACCCCAAGACTGTGGAACAACCTGCCTGAAGAGTTCCAATAGCTAAATCAGCTGTTGGAATTTAAGACACAAGTGAAGATCTTTCTCTTCTAGCAGGCCTAGAAGATCCTGGATTTTAAACGCGTGTCCTGTGTTTTAATCTCTGTTTTGTGTATTTTAATAGGTATTTTATAGAAATATGTTTTAATATGTATATTAAAACATATTTTCTAGAAATACTGTTTTTAATGTTTATGTGTTTTAACTATGCTGTCTTGAACCATGAGGGGGGGGGGAGAAATAAAATTATTATTATTATTATTATTATTATTATTATTATTATTATTATTATGACTGATGACCCAGTTGGTAGTCAATCTCTAGAATATGGCTGTGACTCAAGCAATTGACATAATGACTCCCAATACTCGCTCTCTCTCAGGTATCACCTGCACAACTCCCTGGCTTAATACAAAGCTAGAAATAATGACATGAGAGGGTTAGTGGATTAGCAATGGAATGCTAGAAAATATAGTTCAGAGCATCTAGGCAAGTAGGTGATTCTCATCCTAAGGTCCACGCCTTAGTCACCTCTAGACTGGATTACTGCAATGCACTCTACGTGGGGCTGCCCTTGAAAACGACCCGGAAATTCCAGATGATCCAACGGGCGGCAGCCAGGTTGTTAACTGGGGCTCCTTACAGGGAGCGTTCATCCCTCCTGTTCAAGGAGCTCCACTGGCTGCCATTCATCTACCGGACCCAATTCAAGGTGCAGGTTCTTACCTACAAAGCCCTGAACGGTTTGGGACCCGCCTACCTGCGTGACCGCATCTCTGTATATGAACCCACATAATCCCATGGATCATCCGGAGAGGCCCTGCTCTCGATCCCACCAGCATCGCAGGCGCGATTGGTGGGGACGAGAGAGAGGGCCTTTTCGGTGGTGGCCCTTCAACTCTGGAACTCACTCCCTAAAGATATCAGACAGGCCTCAACTCTGGCAGTCTTCAGGAGGAGCTTGAAGATGTGGCTGTTGCAGTGTGCCTTCCCGGAATAATGTTCCCATAGCACTTTGTCCTCCAAAGCACTTTACATTTCTTTAGGTCTGCTTGTATGCCCTTCCACAAACACCAGTATCACCTTTCATCCATGTCCGAGCATTATTTCCAATTTTAACTCTACATTTGGCCTTCCCACTCTTTTTAAATTGCATGTTGTCTTATTGATAATGTTGTATTTTTATGGTCTATGTTTTTAATTGCTTGTATTGTTGTTATTATTGCTTGTATTGCTGTGTTTTGGGCTAGGCCTCATGTAAGCCGCACCGAGTCCCTTGGGGAGATGGTAGCGGGGTACAAATAAAGTGTTGTTATTATTGTTGTTGTTGTTGTTGTTTAACAAAATTTGAAGCTATCGGAGACTATCAAAGGTTCAGAGTTTTGGCACAAATTGCAATTTACTTCAATTGTAAATTCTTCCTAGCAGCCAAGATGATTAAACTGGGACTGTTGTATTTTGGCCATATCATGAGATGATATGACTCATTAGAAAAGATAATCAATATTTGGAAAGGCAGAACGCTTAAGGAAAAGAAGACAAACACGTCCCAGATGGATGGACTCCATCAAGAAAGCCACTGCTCTGAGTCTATAAGACCTGAGCAAGTCTATTGATGATAGACTTAGAGGTCTCTCATTCTTGGGGTTGCTATAAGTCAGGCCTGCACAACATGTGGCCTTCCAGGTCTTTGGGGCACCAACTCCTAGAATCCCTAGCCAGTGCATTCAACAGTCAAGAATTCCAGGAGCTGAAGTCCAAAACACCCTGAGGGCCACAAGTTGTGAAGTTCACAGCAAACTATACCTGTAGAGCAGTGGTTCTCAACCTGTGGGTCCTCAGGTGTTTTGGCCTACAACTCCCAGAAATCCCAGCCGGTTTACCAGCTGTTAGGATTTCTGGGATTTGAAGGCCAAAACATCTGGGGACCCACAGGTTGAGAAGCACTGCTGTAGAGACAAAGGAGCACAAATCTATACTCAATGTCTCCTTTCCCTCTATCCTAGCTTTTTAGCCTACTGTTTTAGGGCCAATTTAAAATTCCATCAAATCCAAATAAAAAAGCCCTTGACAATCAAGGCATTAAAAAAAACTTTAAAATCAGTGGAAATTATCCATACCTACCCTGCTTAATGATTGAAAACTACTACATATGTCAAGAATGGTACCCTACCTGTGCAGCGTGATGGAAGAGCAGCCTGTGACATTTACATTGAAGGCAGAGGAGTTGAAGTTTGCACAGTAATCTTGCAGCATGTAGCCAAAGCAAGCCAGGCAGGAACAGATGGTGAGGCTGAATTTCAGCAGGAAGCAGAACAGGAAGTAGTGCTGAGTCTGCAAACAAGGCCAGGGACAACCGCCGTCACTTACAGAACCTGAAGCAACAACTTGCTTGGTCCTACTGTGCCTGCCCATACCCTCCTGTTTGTCAGCTGCAGCCTCAGAGAAGACAGCCAGCAACTATTGGCTAAGAAGCCTGTTTCACGCTACTCTTTCCTTGCCAGGAGTAATAATGGGGAAACGAGTATGATAGTGATAGCAAATTGATGGAAAAGATTAATTTTCTGAAGAAACAGAGAGATGCTGGCCACTACATTGGTGTGAGGATTATGTGTCATGGAACTGAAGGGTAAAAAACCAATCCTTTTTTCTGAAATAAAACAAGGCCATTTTTCAACCAGGCATTACCAGAGGGACTTACCGCCCTTTTCTTCCTGATCAGCCCAAATGAATAAAGATTGAGTACATGTGTGACTGGTTGCACCTCTAGGCGTTCCTTTCTCATCTTCAAGTGGTATATCAGTTATAACAGAAGAACCACATAAACCTGGTATTTCTACTTTGATACTAGCTAAAAACCTAGGAGGGGTTTTGCTCGCAGAAATAGATCGCAATGGACTTGGGGGAAGAGGGGACAATATTTCCCACAAGACTTCATGATAGAAAAAAGATCCTTTATCACAGGAAACAATGCTATTTGGCAACACAGGGCAGAAGCCATGGCAATAAAAAATGAAGATGTCTTTGCTACCATTAAAGAGGAAACTCTCAGATCTTATTCTTGTTCAATCACATTTATCACATGTAAACATGATTTCCTCTATCTGTTTCATCATTTCCCGCCCTATAATAACCCAAGGAACCACACAGACTCAGTCATGTTACTCAGGTAACCTCTCAAGTTCCAGAAATCAACCAGGGATATTCAGAGAACCCCCAGTAAGGCCAGCAGAAATTTTCTCCAACAGAAACCTATTGGGGCCTACTGTTTTCAAGAGATAGATCATTCTAGCAAGACTGTCTTGACTTGAACCAGTGGCAGCCACTCTCTCAATCCTGCCTCTCATCAAGCTTCACTGTGTGCTTTAAGGTAGAT
The DNA here is from genome assembly GCF_037176765.1 of Anolis sagrei. Lineage (NCBI taxonomy): Eukaryota > Metazoa > Chordata > Lepidosauria > Squamata > Anolidae > Anolis > Anolis sagrei. Next base: position 117,551,909 of record NC_090022.1, on the reverse strand, counting down.
ATATTAAAATCCTGGAAAAATGTGGTGCTGTAGCCTTCATAACCCCTAAGAGGACTCATGTTCCTCAAAGCCATCTCTTTTAGCCTAGTAGATTGCCTATTTGAATAGAAGGAAACAATGCTCCTCCCAAACAGCCACAAGGCACAGCTTGGAAATGCTGAGGCAGCGTGGCTTAGGGCCAAACTAGCTCATACGTTAAGTGCATGTATGCATTTATCATGTCTGCACACAGAACAGGGTATTTAATTTCCCCCTGCCAAACCACAGTCCTAAGGAAATGAAAGTGCATTTCATTTCATTCCAGTGAAATTTTCCAAAGAAAAATTTCCCCCTACTTAGTTCCAGGAGGGAAGATCCCTTTGGCAGGAATGGAAGTTTCCTTCCTGGGTTTAATAGCAACTTGTAATAAATAATAGGGGATATCCCTTGAAATGTGATGTGAAAGGGTTAAAAAAAATCCTTCTATGCCGTTATAATCCTGATTGCATGTGTACATGTGTACAAATCCTACATAATGAGAAGAAATATGAACAACCCAACTTAATTAGAAAAGGCAGATGTGATAAATGCATATTTGTATTTAATGCATCATCTGGTTTGACTTCAGTTGCTTGGGAAGGTGGATTGAGATAGAGAGACAGAGAGACCAAATTCCTCTAGTCCTAACACATCAGCAGGAAACTTTGTTACATCTCTTGCCATATGCAGAAGGAGGCAATACAATTTCCAAAAGTTTGACAGTCTACCCCCTTGGATTCTTAATATTTAGCTGACTGGCAAAATGAAAGCTAGATTTCACATCTTTTGCAGTCCCTAATGTCATATGTGAGTAACTGATAGAACAATGTGTAGTTGAAGGCTTTCATGGCTGGAATCACTGGGTTGCTGTGAGTTTTCTTGCTGTCTGGCCACGTTCCAGAAGCTTTCTCTCCTGACATTTCACCCACTTCTATGGCAGGCATCCTCAGAGGTTGTGAGGTCTTTAGGAAACTAGGCAAGTGGGGTTTATATATTTTGCCTAGTTTCCAACAGACCTCACAACCTCTGAGAATGCCTGCCCGAAATGTGGGCAAATATCAGGAGAGACTGCTTCTGGAACATGACCATAGAGCCCAGAAAACTCACAGCAACCCAGCTGCTAGGACAATCACAGTAACACCTTCTGACAGTTTCTAACATCCTGCTGCATTTGAATCTTTTCTTACCTTTTTAGGAATTGAGGTCAGATTTTTCCCAGTGGCCATAGACATGATGGAGCTATGGGGTGGCTTGCCCAGAAGGGAAACACTTGGAAAGAAATTAAAACTGGAATTAGCCTTGAATTGTTGTTGTTTGCAAAAATTAGATTGTAATGACCATAGAAAGCTGCCTTTTGTAGAATCAGAACATTCCTCTATCCTGCAGAAAATTTTCTGCAATGGTGTGTGTGTGTGAAACCTTGTGGCCCCTCTAAATGGAATTGATTTCAACTTCCAGAATCCCCCACCACTGCAAAGGCTTCCTAGTGCTACTAGCAGCTTCATCTTCTAGGGACATATCCTCATGTGCAAACATATCTATGTATTCCGCCCCCACCCATATTTAGCAGAGTATTTTCAATGCTACATAAATAGAGATTCTTTCATGCCCCTTCCCAATATGAAACAATAGGAAACAGACACTTCAGTCTTGGTTTCCCACAGCTCTCCTCCCCCTCTCCAACATCTCAATCATTGCCAAGATGTGAGGAAAAATTTATGCCAAACTGATGGCATATGCAAGCTTTCTTTGCATATGTCAAAAAATACAGAGGCACAATTAAATCTGCAATCCACTGCAAATAAAACCAAGGCATGAAGCAATCAACTGGGACTTTGGATAAGGACTCAAAATGCCCATTGTGGAAATCTGCACATGCAAATTCCAAACAAGAAACAAGTAGAAATGATTCCTCATGACACTAGGTTCACACAGAGGTACTTGTGGACAAAAGCAGGTCAACAGATATGTCAGCTTTCTTATAGAGGGTATCTATGTTCCAGCACTAACAGAAACAAAAGCATTCACATGCAAGTTCTGTCCATAGTTAATGTCAAGGAATAGAGTCCCATGGGCAAAGAACTGCTGCTGTATAAATCCATGTCTAGCAGCCTCCAATATCAGTCCCCATCTTTTATAATAACTTTATTCTTATATCCCGCCACCATCTCCCCAAAGGGACTTGGGATGGCTTACAGATGGCACAAAGTGCCTAAAAACAAAGCACAAAATGCATTATATAAAATACAATAAAATAAAACACGTACGCTTATTGAAACGTCTTTTCTTAGAAAGGGAAACCAATACTTAATCAAAAGGCTCTGTCAAGAGGAACATGCTTATGGATCACAGGGAGGGACTTACCTTAGCAATGGGTAGCAGAAGCAAGAAAGCCACAAAATGTCTGTGGTACTGAGAATGGGAGGCAGCTGCACCAGGCAAGAGAGGAACTAGGCAGGAAAGAGCAAAGGACACAATCAGTAGCAGCACTGGAAGACTCCAAAAGCACCCATTAAGCAAGACTGCCCACCTATTTTGAAGAAGGGTAACCAGAGAAAATAAGAAAATAAGGGAAAAGTGCTCCTAAAGTACTGCTAAGGTTGCCTGAAGGAAGTAGAAGAACGGCTTCTGCTCTGCTTTCCTAGGATTGCTCGAAGATATGTAGCAACCCAGATTTGTATATGTAATTAGACACTTCTAAGTTCTTAGGAAGAAAAACAGAAGCCAAGACAGAAGCTCTTTGATCTTGAGAGGTTCATCAGCTGGTGCGAAAGCGTTGTTTTCTTCTCTATATTCTACATTTGGTTTTTTGTATTTTAAAACTGTAAATCAACTTGGTGCCTTGGCAGAAGAGAGGAATGTAAATGTGATCCATCATCAGGAACCTAAGTAATAAACTGGCAACCTTCTTTTACATATAGAAAGTAAGAAAACAGCAGTACTCCGTTATTGTTAAGAAAGTAATGTCTTCCTCCTGAATCAATGTAGCTAAATTGCAAACCACTGACCTTTCCTTGTAAGAGACTCCTGAGAATTATCAAAAATGCCCAGAAGTCTGGGGAGCAACCTAGGAGCATATTTCATTATATAGAGCAGAACTACCAGTAATTCTACATGCAGTATGAGATTTCTCAATTAGACTTATTGTATATAAGGCTGAAAAAGCCTCCCACAGCTTATACTCAAATCAAAGTTATTGATTATTTTACCCTGTTGTTGTTGTTATTGTTACAGTATTATTATTATTCTCCAGCAAAGGATCACCGCCTTGTCGGAGCGCTGGAGCTTGAGCACCTCAATGATGTCATGAGCGAAACCGTGAAGGGCCACCCAAGACGGGACGGTTGTGGCAGAGAGGTCAGACCAAGCGTGATCCCTGGGGAAGGCAATGGCAAACCACTCCAGTATCCTTGCCAAGAAAACTAAATGGACCAGTACAACCAGAGATATGTCGGTATGCCATTGGAAGATGGGACTCCCAGGTCGGAAGATGGCCAAAATGCTACTGGGGAGGAGCAGAGGATAAGTTCAACTAGCCCCAGATGTGATGACGCAGCAAGCTCAAAGCCGAAAGGAAGGCTAGCGGCCGACGGTACTGAAGGCGAACGACGAATCCGATGCTCTAAAGATCAACACACCATAGGAACCTGGAATGTAAGATCTATGAGCCAGGGCAAATTGGATGTTGTTATTGGTGAGATGTCAAGACTAAAGATTGACATTCTGGGGGTCAGCGAACTGAAATGGACTGGAATGGGCCACTTCACATCAGATGACCACCAGATCTACTACTGTGGACAAGAGGAACATCGAAGAAATGGAGTAGCCTTCATAACTAATAAGAAATTCGCTAAAGCGGTGCTTGGATACAACCCAAAAAATGACAGAATGATCTCAATTCGAGTGCAAGGAAAGCCTTTCAACATCACAGTGATCCAAATATACGCCCCAACCACAGCTGCTGAAGAAGCAGAAGTAGATCAGTTCTATGAGGATCTGCAGGACCTACTGGATAATACACCAAAAAGAGACATTATTTTCATTACAGGAGACTGGAATGCCAAGGTGGGAAGTCAAATGACAACTGGGATCACAGGCAAGCATGGTCTGGGAGAACAAAATGAAGCGGGACGCAGGCTGATAGAATTCTGCCAGGAAAACTCGCTGTGTATAACGAATACTCTCTTCCAACAACCTAAAAGACGGCTTTATACATGGACCTCACCAGATGGTCAACACCGAAATCAGACTGACTACATCCTTTGCAGCCAAAGGTGGCGGACATCCATCCAGTCGGTGAAAACAAGACCTGGGACTGACTGTAGCTCAGATCACGAACTTCTTATTGCCCAATTTAGAATAAAACTAAAGAGATCAGGGAAAATACACAGACCAGTTAGATATGATCTCACTAACATTCCTAGCGAATATACAGTGGAAGTGAAGAACAGATTTGAAGGACTAGATTTAGTAAACAGAGTCCCAGAAGAACTATGGACAGAAGTCCGCGACATTGTTCAGGAGGCGGCAACAAAGTACGTTCCAAAGAAAAAGAAAACCAAGAAGGCAAAGTGGTTGTCTGCTGAGACACTGGAAGTAGCCCAAGAAAGGAGGAAAGCAAAAGGAAACAGGGATAAGGGGAGATATGCCCAGTTAAATGCGCAATTCCAGAGGTTAGCCAGAAGAGATAAGGAACTATTTTTAAATAAGCAATGCATGGAAGTGGAAGAAGACAACAGAATAGGAAGGACAAGAGACCTCTTCCAGAAAATTAGAAACATTGGAGGTAAATTTCAGGCAAAAATTGGTATGATAAGAAACAAAGATGGCAGGGACCTAACAGAAGCTGAAGAGATCAAGAGAAGGTGGCGAGACTATACAGAAGATCTGTATAGGAAGGATAACAATATCGAGGATAGCTTTGACGGTGTGGTGAATGAATTAGAACCAGACATCCTGAGGAGTGAGGTTGAATGGGCCTTAAGAAGCATTGCTAACAACAAGGCAGCAGGAGATGATGGGATCCCAGCTGAACTGTTTAAAATCTTAAAAGATGATGCTGTCAAGGTGATGCATGCCATTTGCCAGCAAATATGGAAAACACAAGAATGGCCATCAGACTGGAAAAAATCAACTTATATCCCCATACCAAAAAAGGGAAATGCGAAAGACTGCTCAAACTTCCGTACAGTGGCCCTTATTTCTCATGCCAGTAAGGTAATGCTCAAGATCCTGCAAGGAAGACTCCAGCAATACATGGAGCGAGAGTTGCCAGGTGTTCAAGCTGGGTTTAGAAAAGGCAGAGGAACAAGAGACCAAATTGCCAATATCCGCTGGATAATGGAGAAAGGCAGGGAGTTTCAGAAAAACATCTACTTCTGCTTCATTGACTATTCTAAAGCCTTTGACTGTGTGGATCATAATAAATTGTGGCAAGTTCTTGGTGGGATGGGCATACCAGGCCACCTTGTCTCTCTCCTGAGGAATCTGTACAAGGACCAAGTAGCAACAGTCAGAACTGACCACGGAACAACAGACTGGTTCAAGATTGGGAAAGGCGTATGGCAAGGCTGCATCCTCTCACCCAACCTTTTTAACTTGTATGCAGAACACATCATGCGATGTGCGGGGCTGGATGAATGCAAAGCTGGGGTGAAAATTGCTGGAAGAAACATTAACAACCTCAGATATGCAGATGACACCACTCTGATGGCCGAAAACGAGGAGGAGCTGAGGAGCCTTCTAATCAAGGTGAAAGAAGAAAGTGCAAAAGCCGGGTTGCAGCTAAACGTCAAAAAAACCAAGATTATGGCAACAAGAATGATTGACAACTGGAAAATAGAGGGAGAAACCGTGGAGGCCGTGACAGACTTTGTATTTCTAGGTGCAAAGATTACTGCAGATGCAGACTGTGGCCAGGAAATCAGAAGACGCTTACTTCTTGGGAGGAGAGCAATGTCCAGTCTCGATAAAATAGTGAAGAGTAGAGACATCAGACTGGCAACAAAGATCCGCCTAGTCAAAGCCATGGTATTCCCTGTAGTCACCTACGGATGTGAGAGCTGGACCTTAGGGAAGGCTGAGCGAAGGAAGATCGATGCTTTTGAGCTGTGGTGTTGGAGGAAAGTGCTGAGAGTGCCTTGGACTGCGAGAAGATCCAACCAGTCCATCCTCCAGGAAATAAAGCCCGACTGCTCACTGGAGGGAAAGATACTAGAGACAAAGTTGAAGTACTTTGGCCACATCATGAGGAGACAGGAAAGCCTAGAGAAGACAATTATGCTGGGGAAAGTGGAAGGCAAAAGGAAGAGGGGCCGACCAAGGGCAAGATGGATGGATGGCATCCTTGAAGTGACTGGACTGACCTTGAGGGAGCTGGGGGTGGTAACGGCCAACAGGGAGCTCTGGCGTAGGCTGGTCCATGAGGTCACGAAGAGTCGGAGACGACTGAACGAATGAACAACAACAACAACAACATTAACATTATTATTATTATTACATTTATTATTTTACTATTATTATTATTACATTTACATTATTTTACTCTATTTATTAGTTATAATTACATTACTATTTAACACTCTTTGTTCTTATTGGAAGGATACGTAAACACCTTTACACTGAAGGAGGTTAGAATCAAAGTTGGACAGTCTTATCTTAAATTACAGTTTTATGTAAATATTCAAAAACATTTAACCTACAGATGCCTCAATTAATGTAATTTTATTGGTATCTATTTTTATTTTGAAATTTACCAGTAGCTACTGCATTTCCAACCCTCTGCTTATACTTGAGTCAATACGTTTTCCCAGTTTTTTTGTGGTGAAATTAGTTGCCTTGGCTTATATTCGGGTCGGCTTATACTTGAGTATATACGGGGTATTTACAATAATGCCTTTTTATTTTTTTCAAAGAAAGAAGTCTTTTGCTCATTTACTTTTAACCCCACAGGAGCACAAGGGGAAGCACAAAGGCAGCCTCTCCTAAATTCTTGCAGAACAAATGGACAAAGATACAATGCAAGTCTTATCAGCACCAAGGAAAGGAAACCCCCGCTTTCATCCCAAGATAAAGATGCCTGTTGTGCTTCCTGCTGCTCCTTAGTATAGCTCACCTGGATAATGACCAGAGTCAACTGACACTGTAGCAAGAACAGGAAACACTTGCGAATGCCATATGTTGCATGCCGAGCCTGAAAAGAATCACACATTATGGAATGATATGCTAGTTGTGAGCAAAGAAGCAGATCCTGCATGTGTATCAAGGATGAATAAAGGGTTGGCCCTATAGATACTGTTCAATTATAAATGACACCATTCCTCAGCACTGGCATTCCAGAGAGTAGTCCAAGAACATCCAAAGAGCCACACTTCTGCCACTTCATGCAGAAGCTGTTGCATAGGGATACAAATTGGGACCTGTACAGCTATTTCATGGAAATCAATAACAATACAGAATGTTAATAATCAAGAATATTTGGGTGGCATGATTGTAGTAAATTAATCTACTTTCAAAACCTGCATCAAAATATTAAAAAATGGGGGGAGGGGGTATTTTAGCCTGTTAAGTATTTTCTCAGCATCAAGAAAAATAAAGATTGAATTTTTCAGGGGGTTGGACTAAATAGCTCTAGTGATCTCTTCCCATGTTATAATTCTATGATTTTAACATCTTCATTAATATACTACTCACAAGAGAACAGAAATACCTATATAAACTGTTATATTGGTTTGACTGTGACTCTGGAGACCAGGGTTTAATTCCTCATTTGACCATGAAACCCACTGTGTGGCCTTGAGTAAATCACCTCTGATAATATCGACTTAGGGTCACCATAAGCTGGACACAACTTGAAGACACATAACAAGAAACAAAAGTAATAAATATAAAACAATTTGACTCACCTGTTCTATAAGTCTAATGATCCCAATTGTCTCTTCAGGATAAATAGACAGGGAACAAGACAAGCTGTTCAGCTGGCCCGATAGTTGAAGAGGTGTGAGCTCATCAGAAATGCGGGTCATGTTAGTGCTGGTGGCATAACCAAATGTCTCCCAAGAGCATCGGGAAGGATAAAGAGGATCCAGTGCTATGCTGCACAAGTAACATTATGGAAAATATAAAAAGCAAGAGAGTCAGATTTTATTATGCTATTTTATATTGTTCATTTTATGTGTTATTTTATATTTTCGTTATGATGTAATTTCTTATTATTTTATGTTAAATCTTGTTGTATTATTTTGGGCCTGGCCTCATGTTAGCTGCTCCAAGTCCCCTTTGGGGAGATGGTGGCGGGTTATAAATAAAGTTTATTATATAAAGTTTTATTATTACCTGGCTACACATCCTGGAAATACAATAATGACTTTAAATAGAAATAAACTAGCAGAATAAGCCAGGGCTAAACCAGGATAACGCTACTAGGGGCTAATAGTCATGAGGAGTAATGGTCATGTTACAGTTACCAGTGGCTAATAATGCTAAACTGCAAAGCACACTTCTCAGTTGCTGAGGAACAACCAAGGAAAGAGGGCTATTGCTCCCCTGCCCTGCCTTTTGCCTTCCCAAAGACACCTATCAGAAAACCAGAAGATCACAGATGGCAAAAAAAAAAATGTTTCCCATCCTGTGGGAAAACAGGATGCTGAGCTAGATTGTCCTTCAGTCTGATCCAACTTAGCTTGTCTTAAGACTTCTTGGCCATCTAAAGAAAAGCAGTCAGCTCAGCATCCCACTGCTGAATGGAAAACTTGGTGATCCCTATAAATCTGTCATTCCTCACCACCAGCTAAACTGGGCTAGAGCTAATCCAGAATTATCAAATGGGTCACACATTTCCTATCTGAAATAATTCTACACTATAGCATGTGGTATATATAAGGTAAACCCAAGTAAAGAAATAGCACTGATTCAGTCTCAGTGGTGCTCTGCATGTGGACATCAGAGCCATTTTGGAATAGATGAGATATATCTCTGATCCAGCACTACAATTCTACAGAGGCCAAACAGTTGACTTCTGGAAATCCATGAGCAAGACATACGTGATAAATAATAAAACTTTATTTCTCTCTCATCAACATCAAATAATAATGAAACATTATTATTACATAAATGAAGGAGCATCTTCCTTTGCTTCCTATTAACTGACACACTGAGACTATTGTGAACCATAGACACCAATGGCCCCATCCTCCTGAGTTTGTCCAATCCATTGGTAATGCCATCCAGGTTGATGACTGTCACTACTTCTCGTAGTAGCTAACTAGATATAACTATACATTACTGCCTACAATGGAGCCAACACAGAAGCCATCACAAAGGTCAAACTGGGAAAAGAATGTGGCAGGTAGACAACAAATTGGAAGGGACACAAGGGCCATCCAGTACAACCTCCTGTCAGTGAAGTTAACGTATTCTCATGGGAAAAAAACCATCTGGCTTCTGTTTAGAAACCTCAAAAAAATCTTCCAAAACAAAAATCCATTCCACTACTCTTACATTCAACAGCTCTTGCTTTCTTATTGTTATAACATGCCTTCTAATATTAAGCATGGATTCCTCAAAGCAAGAAGACCAAACCAAGTTCTTGTCTCCCACTCTGATTGCCCCACATCCCCCCACACACACACACACACCACGCAACTTACCTAATGTCACTCTGGAGGAAAAGACAATTGTTTCGTAGGTTGGCACTGCTGCCTAGGCAGCACGTGACCTCCCCATATTCCTGCATGATCTTGATCATCTCACACATGGCTACGAGAGAAAAGAGGATAAACCTCAACACAGAGACATGCTCCGCAGTTATCTGTATGGTTATCCTACTCTAGTCAATAAAGAATAAAGAGTTATGTGATTGTCACTTACTTTCTGGGGTGCAATCAGTAAACAGAGGAACGAGCAAAGGCACGTTGTCAATGTTCTGCAAGTGGGGCCTCACCTGGTGGATTCCCCGGGGAAGTTTGGCCTGGAGTAGAAAAAACAAACAAGCAAAAGACACATGTGGTATTGTTCCAATTATGACAAGGGATAATAGAAATACCATCTTATTCCCTACAGACGGAGTGATAGGGCAGAACAAGGGTGTTCCTCTATACATTTTTTGAACAGATTGAGTTGCGCTAGATTAGAAGAAACTATAAAGTCACTCTTGCTATGAAGAATTTTGTTCCCTTATCTGGAATTGTGAAATCCAAAATACTCCAAAAATCAAAATTGTTCACATGGGTGGCAGAGAGAGCAGCACCTTTGTTTTCTGATAGCTCAATGTACAAAAGCTTTGTTCATGTACAAAATTATGTTTATAAGATTTATATGAAACTTAAACTAATGTATTGTTATGTCATGTACATATATGCAAATACAGTATTAATTAAAAATGAAAAAAATCCATAACACTTCTGGTCCCAAGGATTTTTGAATACAAGATACTCAACTTGTATTAAAAACAATACACATGTCTGGAAAACAATGCAGCCCTAAATACTTTAGTAGGAAGTAAAACTTTTTAAAGCAGTAGACTCTATTGATGAGTTAGCATATTTTTACCAATCAGCTGAAAAGTTAATTTGAGTCCAACACTACAGAAAGAATTTCCAGTGTAGAATGACCTATCACCATCTTTATGGGAGAAAGCTAGATGGAGAATAGGTTCTAATCCCACTTGGGGTATACTTATATTAAATTCAATACTCCCCCCAGAAATTCCCTAATGAAGGTCAGAATGCAATACACCAGCATTCCTCAACCAGATGCTCCCTAGATCAGTGGTTTCCAACTTTTTTTTAACCAGGGACAACTAGACCAGGAACCACTTTGACCAGGGGCCACTTTTCAACATATGAATCAGTTTTTCGTCAACTTTAGATTCGGTTTGGTTATTTGGGGTGCTGATTCAGAAAATTGCGTTGGATAGACCACACCAGCTTTAGTTTCTGATACATAATGTATGTCATCCAGTAGTCATTAGCTGCTCACCCACAGAAAACCATATTTAATAATATAGATCTGATGTTGTAGTAGTATCTTTCATGGGTAGTCAGCCTCTCCTCTTCCGAAATCCCCATTGCCTTGGCACTGTAAGAAGGTTTCACGAGACCAGTCGCTTTCGTTGCTGCATGGTTTCGAGGCAACGGTGTAGTAATGGTGAGGCTGCAGACCATATTTGCGTTCTTGCAGTCCACTGGTGGTCCATGGACCACAGGTTGGGAACCACTGTCCTAGATGCTTAGATTACAATTCTATCATTCTTGACTGCTGCCCATCCTGGCTAGGGCTGACACTTGGGAGTTGCAATCCACAAACCATAAGACCCCTCTGGGCTCCTTGTCTTATACCCAATTTCCAGCCATACCAGCCCCAATTCTGGTGTAAATAGACTGGAAGATGATATTGGCATTCGGTTTTCTGAAGCGTCAAGAATGGCTTCAGTCCTTCTCTATATATTAATTAGTAACTTTATTTCCACAAGCCAATTTCCACAAGCCAATGCAAGCACTCTTATGTAAGTAAGAAATGTGTTTAGCAAATCAGGCTAAGCTCCTTTGAAAGAGGAAAATGCTTCCTGTTTTATTCTTTGTCCCTACTGTGTTGGAAACTTTTAACAAAAAAAATCATTAAAACTAAAAAGAAAAACTTTCAAAAAGAAAATGTGAAAATGAACAAGCAACAAGATGATCTAATTGCTAACTACCACACAGTATGTCTAGTTGCGTGTGCGTGTGAGCACAATTAAAGGGCTGACTGAGTAGTTTCACTCCCAAAACCAAGCTAACTAATCATCTTTAGACATAGGGCAAAATATAAAGATTTTAATTTATTAAGTAACATAAACATAAAAATAGCCATATTTCTCAGGCTTAAAACAATGGGATTTCCACATATGCTAGCAGAGTCTTCCTCATCCACTTATTCTTGACACCACTAGAACCCCTAAAAAGACCCCCAAATACAACTGACTAGAGCCTCAAAAGAAGACTTTTCAAGCACATGGAGTCCTAACCAAGGTTGATATATCAGCCTCACCCGATTACAATCCTCCAGAAAGCTGGGAATATCGCTGTCTGTTGGCTGAAAGCTAATAAGGTCTGAGTGTCCTTCTTCCTCCATCAGCAGAAGGCCCTCTGCATCATCTCGTGAGACTAGCAGGACAGAAAGAAAAATTGTGTCAAAAAAAGATAGGACCATTCAAACCCACCAACTGCCCACATGAGACAACCCACATCTATCCCCCTCACATGGCACTCTAGAAGCCTCAACACTAAAGTTCTGGTTCCCTATGCTTTACCAGCTGACAGATCCCACTCAATTTTTCCCCAGAAATAAAAGGTGTTTTAAATGACTCATCTCTCCAGCATCAGAAGCATCAGCTTATATTCATGGGAGTTTGTCATTGCTTCTGCCTCTTTTCTCTCACTTCACAGAGGGCATTAAAAAGAACAGGTTATGTGGGAAGGCTTCAAAATCATGATTGCCTCCAGATGGAGAGCTTCTAGCACCACCAGTTAGAAATGATATGCAGCTATTCCAGTGCCCCCTTCTTCACAATTTTTTGCGTCATTTCTTTAAAAGGGGAACTATTAAGAAAACATGGGAGGCATAGAATTCTGAGAGGGTGACATCTGAGCCCACAGTAAAACTACATGAATGGAGAAGACCAAACCACGAGGAAAGCTTTAACTGGAAGCATCCAACAACAGCAGTCACTTAAACGTTGAGGGAAAAACACAGAGAAGACCGCAGTCTTCAGGTTTACCTCACTATAGAGATGGGGACTGCATGGTCCACTAGAAGTCATTAGACTGTTACCCCTCACCAATAGCCATGCTGGACTGGTGGGAGCTGTAGTCCAACAAACTATATAACACAGCAGTCAACTGTAGACCACTATGGTGATACATTGGAGACTTTGGAAGGCTAAACCCTCCCACGGCACCCACCATGCAAAATCTATTCTGCCCCTAAATACCATTCTGTGGGTCGGGGGAGGGCGTTTCCCCATCTTTTTAGACTCCCTGGGCAATTTTAGGCCCAACAGAGGCCTTTTCTAACAACAGGAAGTGAGCCGAAATCACTGTTAAAAAGGCCTGTCTTAGGCCTAAATTGGAGTGGGGGCAAAAATGTGATGAAAATTGACTCCACAACCTCTGGAAGGGCCTTTAGGGGCAATTTTAAAAACACAATTGAATTTATTTATTTATTTATTTATTTTTAAAAACTTGAAACTTTGGGGACCACAAAATTGGCTTGGAGTTCGTGAAACACACTTTGCCCACACTTTATACACTTTTATTTAATCATTTCCTGGCAAGGTTTAAGAACCACATGAAAATTCACATTATTCAAAGTTCTAGTTCAATAATTTTGCCCAGGGTCCTCTACATTGCTACAAAAGCACCTAACTTCACGCAGATTTTAAAAAAGAGAGATGGCAATCCTACAACAAACAGTCCACAGTCACACAAATGCTTGTAGCAAACACTGAGTTCACTTCAGGGTGACTTTTGACTGTATCAAGCAGGCAGCTCTTGCCTCGTTGTTCTTGGTTTGTTCTTGGTTTGGCTACTTCAAAGCATATGGCTGAACCAGTTTGACCGTCCAGGGAGCAAATAAAAATAGCAATTCAGGTTGTTTGAATAGACTTGTCCATAGGAAGCTTTTATGTGGGTAAAACCCTTCAGAAGCCTCAAGGAACAAGACCTGACTTTCAAGTGAGACTCACTCGATTGTGGTGGCAGTCCTCTGTTCCCAAGGGCTGAATATTGTACCCCACTGTGGCCACTAAGGAAATGGGCTTTTAGCTATGTAAGCACGTGTTAAAGGATATCCAGTTTTAAAGGTGCCACAACATTCTTTTTAAAAAACCAGAATCTTTCTCTTCTCTCCACTACCCCAGCCTTCTTCTCATGCTACTGCCACTCTAAGGTTTGCTCTTCCATCAGGTAGGTTTGCTTCAACCAAGCAGGGACCTCTGGTAGAACCACCCTTCTCTGGAGGGACGGCCCCCTCACCCTGATTCAGGTCTTCTCGCAAGGAGCCTGCGTGGCTGGGGCTGGAAGGCGGGATTTCTGACCCAGGAGCATCTCCATTGGGTGTCAGGGATATATGGCAGTTCCAGCCAGTCTCAAGACCCATCTTCTCAGCAAATACCTGTGGAAACAGCCAGATAACAGCCAGATAAAAAGCATTAGGAAATGATGCAAATGTTTCAAAGGCATGCTTGGCCATCTCATCCCTGGGTCTGAGGGAGACAATGCTTTCACACATATTTCTGATGTGACAGAACTTCATAACATTGCAGTTGTGATTTAAACAGTTATTATTCTAAATAAAACATGAATTTACTATACATTCTGAAGCTTTATGTGTGTTTGTGTGTATATGTCTTCAGGTTGCTTGTCAATTTATGGTGAACCCCATGAATTTCATAGGCAGACATCTGCCAATTCCTTCCTCTGAAATATAGTCTTTGTGGTTAAACCTTTGTGCTAATGAACTGCTGACCTGAAGTTCAAATCTACAGAACGGGTCAGCATCAACTGTTAGCCCAGCTCCTGCCAACCTAGCAGTTCAAAAACATGCATATGTGAGTAGATAAATAGGTACCGCTTTGGCGGGAAAGGCATTAGACGCTCCAAGCAGTCATGCCAGTCACACGACCAAGAGGTGGCAATGCAGGCTCCTTGGTTTGGAAATAGAGAACAGTACCTCCCCTAGAGCCAGAGATGAGCACTGCCTCCAAAACCAGAAATGAAAGGAGAAGCCTCTGCCTTTCTTTGTTTTTGTGTATCTCATTATATTGTAACAAGGAACTGAATGTTTGCCAGTATCTGTTTACAATGTAATCTGCTTTGAGTCCCCACAGGGAGAAAGATGGAATATAAATAAAATGTTGTTATTGAAATTATTATTATTATTATTATTATTATTATTATTATTATTATATTTTCACTTTGATTGTATACGGAGGATTATGGCACACCTACCCATCATGACCAACTTTAAATACTGGCAGGGTTTGCAGGCAATGACATATGATGATGAAAGATGTAGTTCACCCACATCCTTATGCATTTTCTAATGGAACTATTCATAAAATTAGAAAACAAGCAGAGAGGAAAAGAATGACATATGTTGCCTTGAGTTCATGTGAGGAGAGACTGGCTACAAATTTGACTGACACTAAAATGTAACAGGATGGCTCTGCCCCTCTTGTAGTCCCTGCAGGAACGTAACATATTGAGTATAGGAACGTAACATATTGCAGGAATGTAACATATTGAATCAAATAAGTAACCTACCTTACTCTTGAGCTCATCTTCCAGAGAGAAGTAAACAAAACGAATGCAGGCATTGACAAGTCCCTCAATTAGGCGAACAACATCAGATCGAGCCTGATACTGGGAAGACACCATTCCCATAAAGATCTGGCCACTCAGAGCCTGGATGCAGTCCTCCTTCTCCATCACTTCCCCGATCCCTTCTTTGTGCATGCATACAACAGGCGGTGAGGGGAGGGGGCAGACATGTCACAATACAGAGTAGGAAGGTTTGGCACAGTCACAGGAAAACAGACAAAGGAGGACACACACACAAAAGTGATAATTATTAAGAAAATAGGAATAGCACGTATGCTTCTCCTCCAACCTTCATCTAAATTGCTTTTCAACTTTGTGCTTCTTGCTGATAGTTCTGGGTGGGTTTTGTGAGTTGAAGAACCAAGTCTATCTTTTACTGACTGGCAACAACAGGGTTGGGGAACAAAAATATTGTGGTTGAAAGGAAGGATTCTGTCTCTGTCTAGGGACTGAAACGTTGAAATTGCTCCTTTGTGATCTGCCCAAGGACAATGAAGGAACTTGCTTGCCAGGCTGAAACTAACAAGCAGGAAGAGTGAAGAGAAGATGATCTGATGAAATTGGATCTAACAAATCCTGTTTCTGTTGCAAAAGCATCTCAGACTGCAATGTGCTAAGAATTTTAGACAAACAAAATTCTTCCACCATTACACGTTCAGAGGTGGAGGAAGGCAATATAGTGAAACAGAAGCCCTTGGACCAAAATGAATATTGAGTCAACAAGATTTCAAACTAATCCTAATGTAAAATGATGTTGCAAAATAACCTTAATTTGTAAATTTTGTAAAATTGGGTTTGTAAATGTCCTCCATGAGATTTTATATATAAAACATTAAGGGATAATTTTATGCACATTCAGACATCCTCTAGAAAATACTGTTCAGTTGCTTATTTCTAACAAATTTTTAATTTTTCATTTTTGTATTCAACAACCTCACTCTTTTAAAATGGAGGAATTTTTGGAGAAGTCTTAAGAACCCACGTTTACAGTGATTCCAAAACTATGGTCCTCCAGGTTCCAGCAGCTTCAACCACTTTGGCCAATGATCAGAGATTCTGAGAGTTGAAGTCCAAAACACCTGGGGGACCTGAGTTTGGGTTTCACTACAGTAGAAGTTTGGAGATAAACAGGATTGGCAGAGCCTTCTCTAAGGCCCATCGACATTACCACATAAAATCCAGATTATCTGCTTTGAACTGGAGTATATGGCAGTGTAGACTCATATAATCCACTCCAAAGCAGATAATGTGGATTATCTGCTTTGATAATCTGGATTATATGGCAGTATATAAGGGGCCTAGGAGGCACCTGCCACAGGACTTCAGTGGTAACAGAAAGTTACCTACCATCTGAACTCCAGCTGTTCCTCCGGCTGTTCTGCTTGATGGGAGTAGTGCCAGGGAGATCGCAGGAGGTGAAGATGGCATTCTGCCCAGGGACCTGCACCAGTTCTATACACTTGCCATTGAGCTGGGAGGACAAGGCACAGTGCATGGGCTTATAAGAGAAGGCAGAGCAGTACCCCGAGAGACAGGCACGCTGGTAGAAATCCAACACTTTCTTCCTAATGCCAACCAAAAAGAAAAAGAACTAGAAGAGTAAATGAAAATGGCAGAGAGATCATTTGCTCAAAAAGTACTTCAACATTTGACTCATGCTACACACATGGGTCTACTAAAATAGCCATGAATAAGCGGAGCAGGGAAGGTGTTGTGGTCCACATATTCCATAAGCCCTGGCGTTAGCCACTGATTGAAGCTTATAAGAATTACAGTTCAACAATTTGAATGGGGTAAGGGATGCTTATCCCCAACGTTTCCAGGAACAGAAGCTGTTAATGGGAATGAAGACAGGGGCTATTCATTCATATTCCTATAGTATAATTTATTTATTTATTTAGTACACTTGTATACCGCTAATATCTCAGCCTAAAACGGCGACTCATTGCGGTTTACAACATTTAAAAACAACAATATTCCAATTAAAAATATAAAACACATACATATACAATACACAGTATTGGGCCACCAATACAGACCAATGCATCTCTTAAATTAAAATCATAATCCAATTTCGTTGTCTGTGATTGCCAGTCCTTGATCAGAGATTTCATCGCATTGGATTAGCCGAATGCTTGCTCAAACATCCATGTCTTGAGTTTTTTCCGAAATACTATCAGCGAGGAGGCTGATCTTATCTCTATAGGGAGGGCATTCCAAAGCCGCGGGGCCACCACAGAAAAGGCCCTGTCTCTCGTTCCCGCCAGCCGCATCTGTGAAGCAGGCGGGATGGAGAGAAGGGCCTCTCCCGAAGATCTTAGGGTCCTGGTGGGCTGATAGGCCGAGATACGTTCGGATAGATATGTTGGGCCAGAACCGTTTAGGGCTTTAAAGGCCAATGCCAGCACTTTGAATTGGGCCCGGTAGCTAATCGGCAGCCAGTGGAGCTGGTACAGCAGAGGAGTTGTATGCTCCCTGCGCCCTGCCCGTTAGTACCATGGCTGCCGCCCGTTGGACTAGTTGGAGCTTCCGAGCCGTCTTCAAAGGCAACCCCACGTAGACAGCGTTGCAGTAGTCAAGGTGGGATGTAACCAGAGCGTGGACTACCGTGGCCAAGTCAGACTTCCCAAGGTACGGTCGCAGTTGGCGCACGAGTCTTAACTGTGCGAATGCTCCCCTGGTCACCGCCGAAACCTGGGGATCCAGGCTCAGCGATGAGTCCAGGATCACACCCAAACTGCGAACCTGTGTCTTCAGGGGGAGTGCGACCCCGTCTAACACAGGCTGTAACCCTATACCCTGTTCGGCCCTGCGACTGACCAGGAGTACCTCTGTCTTGTCTGGATTCAATTTCAATTTGTTCTCCCCCATCCAGACCGTCACAGCGGCCAAGCACCGGTTCAGGACCTCGACAGCCTCCTTAGTAGCAGGTGGGAAGGAGTGACAGAGTTGGACATCATCTGCGTACAGATGACACCGCACCCCGAAACTCCGGATGATCTCGCCCAGCGGCTTCATGTAGATGTTAAACAACATGGGGGACAGTATTGAACCCTGAGGAACCCCACAAAACAAAGGTTGTGGGGTAGAACAGGAGTCCCCCAGTAACACCTTCTGAGACCGACCCTCGAGGAATGACCGGAGCCACTGCAAAGCAGTACCTCCGAGACCCATTCCCGCGAGGCGTCCCAGAAGTATAAGCACTTTTCACTGATTTTGAGGACCCATTCCAACCCTCTGGGCTTCTTAGAAGCCATTCCTGCCTTCCCCCATGACCACTTTCAAAGGTTCTGTACAACTATGGCAAGTAGTGACCTCACCCTCTCTTTCTTGCAATATGCAGCAAAAACAGTTCTACTGTAATGCTTGGAGAAAGCATCTGCCCACAAAATTAAGCATCAGGCACTGCTGTTTGGTACGACCACCACATTACCGCTGCTGCAATCTATCTTTTAAAAGTGCTAGCGTGGCGGTTTAGATCATGATTTTATGGTTTCTCATATGTTATTATAGATTGTTTTGATATGCCGTGAGTTGCCTTGTGGGGGGAGGCAATCAAGAAAGGCAACCTATAATACAGGAATACATATAAAGTTTCCCTTTTCCCTTAAACACAGACACAGGCCTTTCAGAGGTGGTTGAGCAGGAAGGGGATAGTCTTGCTAAATAAAGTGTTTATATTCTTGAAAACACTGAAATATAAGAAACCACAATCCATACCAATTTTGCACAAATTTGAGATATTGATGCTGGTGAGGGGGTAAAAGTGTTGGGATAAGAACTGAGACTAATCTCCCCCTTTTAAAGAAGACCTATCAGAGCCAGTATGGTTTGAGGGTTGGACTACAACTCTGGAAACCAAAGTTTGAATCTCCACTCAGGAACGAAAGAAAACCACTGGGTGACCTTGGGCAAGTCATACTCTCTCAGCCTCAGAGGAAAACAGAGACCTTCTGAATAAATACTGCTCAGAAAACTGTGATAGAGTTGCCTTAGGGTTGTCATAAGTCAGAAATGACTTAAAGATACTCAACAAAAACAAAAACAACAAATAAAAGAGTTTCCAGTGTATGAAGAGTTATGTTGATATACTATCCCTGCAGCCAATGGAACAATGAATTTAGATCTGCAAAGGCCTACCCTTATACAAAGCAAGATAAACTGTACAATAGAGGAGGATACCAGTAGGCTTTTAGCAACTCCTTGGTTTACAGAAGTATCCCAAAATAACCAAGATCCCTATTAGAAAAAAATGCCCTGAGAGCAAATGAAATGTGTCACGTGGTTACAGAATGGGAAATGGTTTTAGAGGGAAAAAGAGCAAAATGTGGAATCCTCTCTATCCTAGGAAAAAGGGATGAATCACTAAACTCAAGAATCTTAAAGTGGGGCAGGGGGAAAGAGGAAGAGATGCAAAATGGTGTCTCCACAGACTAACAGATTACAAAAGTGCACAACCCAAGGGTGGATATTCAATCTTGCCTCCATGTCCTTGGGAAGTCAAAAATCAGAGTGAAAAAATGACCAGAAGTCTGGCATACACACAGGCCTATCACCAGATATGGTGGTGTTCTTTTTATAACTGATTTTTTAGCATTTCAAAAAACTACTAACAATGCTACCTGGGCCTTCAAAGTGGGAATGAAAGGCGCAATTCTGCCACGTTTTTGCCCTCCTCTGGATTATTTTATGGAGCCCTTCTTCTGAATCACAGACTAATTTTAAAAATAGACTCCCAGCTCTGCACATCTAAAGGGAAGACCTTAGAGGGCACACAGGGTGTTTTAATTTTAAAATAATTAATCCAAACAATTTCCAAAATAATAAAACCCCATAATTTGAAGCTTTGGGTGCTTTAAAAATAGTCTTGGGGCTGCATGCAGCCCATAGGTCACATTTCCACTACCTTGGTCTAAATCTTTTCAGCAGGGGTTGGGTCCAAGAGACTGTCCACATGTACTGTAGTTGGCTGACAAATCTACCGAACAGTGCATGATGTTGAGAACAGAATTCCCACAATGTTTGGAGAGCCACACAACTCTTTTTCTCGATGCAGTTTCATGATGCTCTGTGAAGCCAGTAGTTTTTGTTACAGTAATCAAAAACTGCCCACCTGTCAGATCCAGAGAGAGGATAAATATCAGAGCCATCCCAGAAGTCTGTGCAGGCCTCAAGGATTATGTCCGCAGTCCCATGGGACAGCATCTGCTCAGTGCCTAAGAGGGAAAATGAGGTTTGTGTCTAGGAACTGAAAATAGCTTTCTGACATGCTCATTTCTTACACAGGTTTCTATGTTCATCATTGCCCACAGGTGCCTTTGTACATTTAACAATACAACAAATAATGAAAGGTACATTCAATGAACTTTGCCTGTCATCAAACAAAGTATCACTGGAAAAGATGAACTGTCAAGCTTTCCTGCAATATATTATTATAGCTTCATCATTCGTATTGTTATAAGGCAACAAACCACATAAATGCTCTTCAAAGTAGGGAGATGGGAAGTTATGCAGTTAGTTCCATTGTGTTCAGCATTCTCTGAGCCAACCTCTTTCATTCAGTGTTAGGTCTAGCATCCCCAAGAACAATAGTCTGCAAACTCCCACAAAAATCATTTTCACAGGTGTCAGTCTCCCCCTTGCTCTTCCTCAGAACAGCACTTCAATGGCCACTCTCAGATGATGGGAGTCAGACAAGACCAGGGAAGAGGTCTCCTCGTTCTCTTCTTTAAACATGCTAACCGTCTAGCGACAGATGGCTGTTTATAAGAAAAGCTGTCTGGAGTGAGCCTTCGCATCTGAAAGCCTGCTGTCCTTGTGTGTCTGCAAAAAGTCAGCCACTCATCTCTTGGTTATGTTAGAATGAAGCCAAGACATGTCAGGCTTTTAATGTAAGTTATCAAACCACCATCATCTGAACCGTCCAGGGGTTTACATGTTGGAAACAAACAGTATGTTTAAAGGAAGAACCTGCTATCTTCCTAAAAGCATTTCCATACTTGGCCAACTCTTCTCACAGCCTAGAAAGTTCCAAAGCAAGTATGTTTTAATAAACAAACATGAAGAATCTTTATCAGTAAACCAACACGTTACATTCCTTTCCTGAACACACCTGATGTGTTTTCAACATCCTGGTTCTAGGCAGTTACTGAAACTATGCCTCACTTTCTAGCTTATTGTCTCAGCCAAGGCTGAGGTTAATTAACCAGTGGAAAAAATGGCTCCTTTTCTAGGAACCTTCACTTGGAAACATGACTGCCTCAATTGTGATAGCAAAGCCTTTTTCTTTTGCATTTTTCTAGGATTTTAGGAACTCAACCAAACTCCCAGACAGTTACCCCCTGGGTTTTGCTTTGAGTAGAGAGGTTGCTAGCCCCATTGAGACTACAGAGGACTCTGTGTTATGAATTGTACATGAGTCACATGTGTACCACCACCACCACCACCCCTCACCAGACAGGAGTCTTACTGGAAGTGGTATCTTTCACAAAAAGGCTGATCATATGACTCAAAGGCGGCCTCCTTTTGGTGATGAATGAAAGCTTTCCAACCATCACTTCTTTCACCATCTCATCTGACGGCAGGCGGTAAAGTGCCAGGTAGTTTTCCTGCTTGAACAGCTCTTTGGCACCAGGTGTAAAGCCTGAGAGGAAGGGAAGTTAACATGAGAATGTGATATTGGAGGGGAAAGCACATGGAAACTTATGGGAATAAAAAGGTGCTCTCCTCCTTTGTCTTCTCTTCTCCATTACCATCCTGATGCCCTGACAAATGTACAGGGAGCCTGTGGAAGGATAGCTAGAACCACTTGGGCGTTTCTTCTCTGGTTTTTATTCTCTGTGGATAAAAAATTGGCACCCTGCCCATATTGCATAGATTGATACACAAGGATGACTCCACTTTTTCCTCAGCCAGGTTTTCCTGCATGTACCATATATACTCAGCTCTGAATGTTGGCCAACAGTCTCAAACAGCAACTGCAAGATTGAATCTATGAACTCCCCAAGAAAGAGAGATAAGATTCCTATTAATTACCAAAAAAAGCAATCTCTCTTCTTGTTGGTTCCCTCACTCCCCGCCCATACTTTCCTAAAATAAACACTAAGCATAGGGAGACTATGCTGCTTTGTTGTTGTTGTTTTTTAAAAAAAATAGTTTCATAAGCTCCCCAAAGGACAAGGGAACATATTTACCCTGCCTGATGCTTTCTACTGTATGTTCAACCAGCTGGTCCACTGTAAGCCAACATGTTTGGAAGGTGACAGGTTGGGAAGGACTAATATACAGTTTTCATTACAATGGTTTTATTTGTTATATGGCAGGGTTTTTTTTTAAATTGAGGGTTGAAATTACTGACTTCTGATTATTTGCTTTAAAACTGGATTAAATGAGTCTCCACTGCCAGATAATCTGGAATAAAAAAGTAATCTGGGATCAGATCCTGGGATATAGGGGCAAAGTGGAAGGGACCTTGGCGGTGCCAATACATGTTATTTCAATGCCAAATCAAAAGCTGGATTTTGATATGAAAGACTCCAAGGCTTAATTGATTTTATAATATTTGCTGGTTGGTGTTATTTAAAATTGTTTCAACTGGTTTGACGCTCTTGTTTTAAGTAATAAATGATTGAACGTATTTTATAGTTATTGTTATTTATTGTCCCAAATAACTCTTATTTTACTCTACCCTACGATCATCAGATATACAGTGGAGTACAAATATTTTCATAAACCTAAATAAGCAAAAGTATACACAAGGAAAGCATGAGGGAGGATTGATTTGCAGGCACATCAACAATTTATTCAACATGGCTAAATTAGGTATGGAAAAGCAAACAGGCTGCAGAGATCACCTCTGAAAAATTTACATTTCCCTCCCCAATCACCAGAATATAACCCCACAGATCTGGTCAAAGGTCCCATCACAGCAAATCGCGTTATTGACACAGCAGAGAAAGATTTACATGTGGCTTACAGCCGACTGGCTGCCTTATCACACCAAGCCATAGTAAATCAATATCAGCTGGCTGGGTGTGGGAATTACAGTTCAGAGCTTAAGATAAGCAAACCCACCAGACAATGTTTGCATACAGTGACCCATTTCTCCTTATCTTGCATGCGATATGCCCATTTGCTCCTAAAGGATCCAGGAATCCAAACAAAACCAAGAAGCTAGGTTTTTTTTTCTTTGTACTAGTTATTGCAAACACTAAATAAAGGCATTTAGTCCAGAGTGAAGCAAACATCTTCTGGAAGTGCTTTGACTGTGTGTTCAATAATCTATTGCATAAATTTTCAAAGTACAGTCCAATGGTCCTCAAAACTATTTTTGAAGCCATGGAGCCCAGCAGTCTCTTGGACTTCCCTTTCCAGGCTAAATAAAAAAGATGGGTTGCTTCTCTGAAACACTTCCAGGAGCACTCATTCACATTGGTGTTGCAAGTCGCCATCCCTATGGCAGTCAGTAACGCCATGGAAGGTCCAGGGGTGGTAACTGGACACTGCTCTCCATCTTGTCTGCACTGTGTTTCTTCTGCTGTCATTTTCTCCCCCACCCCCATCATTTTCACCCCATCCTGCAGTTCTTTGGCAGTGGAGTTGGAGTTTTAATCAAGCGGGCGGTGCCTTTTCTTAAACTGTTTTATTTTGAATTGGGTTTTTAAAATACCTTGTATGCTTTAATTGACTTTGTTACCTTCACCGAGGGTCATTCCTTTGAAGAAAGGCAATGCATCAATTAAAGGGAGGGAGAAATTGAGAGATTTTCCTAAAAATAAAATACCCATCTTTCTTCCCTGTCACCTCCTTTGCACCTGTTGTTTCTTCCGGTCTTACCTATGAGCCTGGCAAGCTCACAAAGTCCCCACGGCACATGCACTGGCAACACAGCATTGTGCGACTCCTGCAGGGCAATGTTGCAGAGATGGTCAGAAAAACGGCACAGGCGCTCTGTCACACTGGCATTGCACAGGTTGAGCAGCACATTCAAGCCCAGGGGTTTCAAGGAGGTTAGATGCATCTGCCAATTGGAATCATCAAACTGGATGCAGGAAGGATTCTGCTGGTCCTGTGACAAGCTCAGCATCTCCAAATGGTAATCACATACAAAGTCTTCAGCCTCACAGGCCAGTCCCTCATTGTCACCCTCAACCTGGCTCAACATAAGAGAGAAATGCCTTATCAGCTCCAAAGAGCAACAAGATCTCTTACCAGTATTACCACAACTCAGTATGACCACCAATATAAGGTGCCAGCCATCATTTTGCTTACAGATGTGAATGTTGAGGGGCATAGACTTCACATAGGGTTAGCACACCATCCATACAACCTTAGAAGAGTTCTGTGTAGCTAAAGAAATAATTTTACATCTTGGAAAATACCCCATGTTTTAAAATCCAAAGTTGTAGCTTTAATATTTATGGAAATGTGTCCAAAAACTGATGACAATAGAAAGAACAGAAAATTCAAAATGAATTGAGATGGGAAGGTCTCAATATTCCATGCTCAGAATGCTTGACTCCAAGCTCATGCAATATGTTGTCATTGCTTTAAAAAATGAGTAATTTCTTGCTGACAATACTCTGAGCAGAATTCAACATCACTTCACCAACTCAACAAAACAGCTCTTGTGCTCTCTCACACATATTCACAGACACACTATAAATGCCAAAAATCTTTCTTGTGAGACAGCCCCATCCCTTTGGAGAGGACTGTGAGAGCACCTAAAGGGCTAAAGAAGAGAAGGTCATCCTTCTCTTTGAGGTGTACTGATGAAAGCAGTTACATCAGTATAAAAGGTTAACCATCTTTCATTCAAGTTGTCCAGTGACAACGTGTACTACTATATAATGTTCCCAGAGTCTAAACATGAAGAAAAAGCTTCATATATTTTTCCTCCTTACTCAAACTACGTTTTATAAAAAGAGAAAGCAAGAACGTCAGCTCCATGGGTTGCTAAGCAACTTGCCCTGGCAGGCACGTAACTTGGTTGCCAGCTTAATCTGTGGTGATCTGGCAGCACCTTCATCTTCTATCTACTCTCTCTAGACTAGTGACAGTTCCAGCACAATCACTCCCATGGTTTTTCACACAAGTTCCCACTGTTGTTCTTTTACCCTGTCCTGCTCTCTCTATGCATACAGCATACATACATTCCAATTCACTCTACTGTAGTGGTTCACATCCATACTACCACACACAGGTGAGTCCAGGATAGCAAAAAAAGGGGAAAGGCACATAGGAATCTGGTACCTGTCTCATTCCTTACTTTCCAGAGGAAGCTCAACACTAGAATGAACAAGTAATAATCTGGAAGCAGCTTATACATTTCTGTCCCAGGCCCCTTCCATGCAGCTGAATAAAACCCCACATTATCTGCTTTAAACTGAAATATATGGCAGTGTGGACTCAGATAACCCAGTTCAAAGCAGATATTGTAGGATTTTCTGCCTTCATATACTGGGTTATATGGCTGTGTGGAAGGGCCCTCAAGCAGCCCTTTTCAGCCTTTTAGATGAGAAGCTGGTGGCTGAGGTGTTCAACCTTACGATACCAAAGTAAGGCTGAACTCCTCAGACACCAACTTTCAAAGTTCTAACCTACTTCTTAAGAGGGATCACTCAGGGCCAAAAGGACCTAACTAACACCCTTCCTCTGTTACTGCAAAGAAAGATGTGCAGACACAAGTCCTCAGTCCATGAAGCACAGAGTGAGCCTTGATTTCTGTTTTTCCCCCCCCACAACAATCTAACAGTATTTCTCAGACACCAATTTGTGCATTGTATGTTAACTAGGCAGCTCTAACTTTCTCCCAGATAGACTTATTCTGAAACCCCATTATAGGAAAAGGAAAGCAGCTTTCCATGATTCAACTTTTCTTACACATACTGAGGGCCCTTCCCCACAGCCCTATAACCAAGAATATCAAGACAGAAAATCCGACAATATCTGCTTTGAACTGAGTTATCTGAGTCCACACTGCCATATAATCCAGCTCAAAGCGATAATGTGGGATTTTATTCAGTTGACATGAGAGCAGAATGAAAACTAATTTGCTAGTAGTAGACTGAATCTCCTCTTTTCTTCCCAACAGTATTCTCTTTCACTTTTTCTGTATTCCTGCCAAACCTTTCCTCTTCTATCTGCTTCTGGCCTTCCTCAGCAAGAAGCCAAGTCCACTGTCTTACCTTCACTGGTTCCTCTTCTCCCCCTTCAATGTCCTTGGAAAAGCTCACATTGGATCCCGAGTGGTGCTTGCTGCGACCACTGGGTTTCTTGTGAATGTGTGTATCCGAAGATTTAGGGGTGTTGCAGGTGGACCACTCAGCCCTGTCTTGCTCATTGGTGATGTGAACAACATCTGACAAAGGCCCAGATAGAAGAGCATCCCTTTCATGGGGCTGTAATACAATATAAGAAGAGGTAAGCACAGAAAGCCATGTAATTTGAAACAAAAAAAGAAAACTACATGATATACAAATGTTCTGATAATGAAAGATTTGTCTTAACCTTTCAAATGATGAGGAATTATAGTCTTAGCACTTCCTAGGTGCTGAAGTTCTCTGAAAAGAGGTGCTCAACCTGTTCTTCCCCAAACCCTATCCTTAGTAGCAAAGAATTTTAGGCATTGTAGAATTTTGCAATGCATGTTATAGAGAAATAAGTACACTAACATACAATTTCCATTAATCTGATTAGAACTTATTTGAAATACAGACCTGCTATATTAAATTTATAAAGTGTTTTACTATATAAAATGCAACCACAATTATGTCAAATAAAGCAGGAAAAAAAGAAGAAACAAAAGCTAGAAACCAGTCAGGGGGAGCATTTGAAATAAGCCTTATAATGAAGAAAAATATTGTCCATTCAAAAGTCAATCAATAGCAGGGCCAGGTGCATCTACTGGGTGAAGACGTTTGACTCCGCTCCAGAAACTATTCAGAAGGCTTTCATCTGAGAAGATGCCAACCTTGTGTCACTAACACAGGGAACCCTGAGCAATATAATCTCTGAAAGAACAGAGATGTCACAACTCATATGATAAGTGGTATTCTTATGATGCTATCTAGTTACAGAATTTGAAGTGCCTGCTTTCCCCTTTTAATTAGCTTTCTCCTGCTTTATTTTTTTAAATTAATCATCTTTATTGTCTATTGTTTACATATTACAATAAAAGAGGGGGAACAATAAGGTTTGGGGGAAAGTAGGAAACTAGGGAAGAATTGAAGGATGGGTATTTGGGGAGAGCTTTCTCCTGCTTTTGACAAGAAGAATGGGGTAGAGAAATGAGATCAGAGCTCTGAGATTCCTGGCAAAGCCCAAGGAGCCATCTCTCACCTCTTCATCCATTTCTGGGTGGCAAAAGGAACGCGTGGAGAGTTCATCCGTCAGGTCTTCATGACTGCTGTGAGGCGGTTCCACTTTGCCACTAAAGAACAAAACCGTCTCTGGACTGGGATTAGGCCAGGACAGAATTCCTTGCTTATCCACACAGCAAAGAACCTAAAAACAAGCCCAAGACATCCCACAACACCCCAAAGATATACAATAAACTACTGGCAAGACTGTATCTGAATTACTAAGGTCACAGTCACTAAACAACAGTCAGGGCAACTCGGCTTTCAAGCACACTGGAAGGAAAGCCAAGTACTAACCAACCCTGGGAAAATTCCTTAACACTACTCAGGACAGAGCAAATAGACAGCCTTCACGGTATCTCTAGCAGGTTAACATACAGATGCCAAAAGGTGTTTTTAAAAATATCAATTACAAGTAGCATACCCACTTTACAGACATGCCAGCTATGGCTAAAAAGGGTTACAGATTAAGAAGTGCTTTTAAATGTCGTTCATAATCTACAACCATGAGTTTTACAACTTATCCCATAAAGAGCAGTCTTAGTGAAAGCATTAGCACTTTTAGAGTTGGGTCATGTTAAAATAACAGGAAAAACCCAAGAAAGCAAGTCACTTACTCCAGGTTTAGATTTCAATTATTTAAAAACAGATAGTTCAAGTCTGTCAGGCTTTTAATCCCCAGATTATACTCAACTGCTTTGATCTAGCCACTGTTTAGCTAATCTATCCAGGTTAGAAGGGCTTGTTTGTGGCTACAGAAGAAATCTGAACACATTATCTAACCCATTATAAAAAAAATACCTAACCAAAATAAAAGTATTATTGTGAGATGTTAGAATAATCCTTTAAAAAAGAACGCAAGCAAGGTGTTCAAAATAATGGATTATGAGAGACAAACTCTCCCAGCCTGTCTAGGAAACTCAGGTGCTCACTTTTAAGACTTCTCCTTAAAATCATACTTACTGTGACAGATCCCAAGCTGTGAAGCAAGCTAGAGGTAAAGGTAAGAGTTGGGGATTTTCCCTTCAGAACACGCAAGAAGTGACTCCAAATACAACGGATCATTTCCTGCAAGGAAAACCCACATAAATTGGACAACTGGGGGGAAACAGACAAGCAAAAATTACAGCAAGTTTAATTTAGAAAAATGTACTTAGTTCCACTACACTAGAACTAGAGTTATATGTTTCAGAAGAACACTATTATAGACAACTGTAAGAAAACAAGAGAACTAGTGCACAAAAAATGTTGAATGACTTAGAAGGATACTAAGATATAAACCAAAAGCGGACAACTCCCAGTGGACAGGAAACTGCATTGCCACCTCTCAAGGACTTTGAGGGACCCAACATTCCCCCGTTTGAATTTTAAACTTTAAAAAAAATATTCCAACCATCCATAGAAGCCAAAATTTCACCATTCTTTGGGCTCCTCTACCTCTGTTGCCTTTTAGGTACAGAACTGGTGTTTTAATAATCAGAAAGTTCATTTGTTCCTTCCCAGGGGCAACCGGGTGGCGCCCACTCACCACCAACCATCTCTTTCCCTCACGGCTGCCACCCGCTCTCTCCTGGAAAGGAACAAAGGAAGGAGTGACAGAGAATAGGAAAGGGAGAAAGGAAGGAAGGAAAAAGAGAATGGACAGGAAGAAAAGGAGAGAGAAAAAGGAAAAGAAAGAAAGAAAGAGGGGCAAGGAAAAAGAGGGGCAAGGAAAGAGGGAGGAAGAAAAGGAAGAAAGAAAGGTCGATAGGAAAAAGAGAGGGAAGGAATTCAGAATTCATAATGCTTAGTGAAGTGGTTTAAACCTTGGAGTATGCCTCTGAATCCATTGGGTGACTTTAAGCAAGTCACACTGTCTCAGCCTCAGAAGAAGACAAAGGCAAATCTCCTTTGAATAAATCTTGACAAGAAATCCCTGTGACAGGGTCACCTTAGGGTTGCCCTAAGTCTGAAATGACTTGAAGGCACACAACAACAATCCCAATTAAACATTAATTATACTTTACTTGGAAAGTAAAGTGCTAAAAACCTATTTGTCACCCCAAGAGGCTTAGCATATCTAATTTTTGCCCCTTACTACTCACAAGTTGGGCGGGCCTGATCTATAGCATAGTGCTGTCCACAAGCATCCTCCCCCTATTTTGATTTTTTCCACATTTTTAGTGTTACAGCCTAGAATTGAAACATCTTTAATTCACATCGTTACCAATTGATGTTTACAAGCTAGTGAACACTGTGAAAGTGCAAAATATTTTTACTGCAGCATGCAAAACAAACTGATACTTGTTGGTTGCAAAGTATCTAAATTAACACTACTGCATCAATGTTTAACATAAGTATATTTGGCAGTAATTACAGTCTTCTTTTATATCAGCCTTGTGCATTTGGACCCTGTAATTTTTTTGTCCATTCTTCTTAGCAAAACTGCTGCAGCTTTGGCAAATTGCATGAGAATTGCTGGTGAAAATCAACTTTCAAATCTTGCCAGAGATTTTCAGATGGATTGAAGCCTGAGTTTCAATTTGGCCACTTGAAGACATTTAAGTTCAGTGTTAATTTGAGTGTGTGTTTAAGGTGATTGTCTTGTTGGAAGATTAATCCCCTTCTAATTCAGGTCCCTCGCAGAGTGAAACAGGTTTTCCTGCAAAATTCTTCTGTCCTTGGCTCCATCCAAACTGCCCACAAACCTAACTAGATTTTTTTTTTGCACTCAACATGGGACACAAGCCCACAACCCTGAGATTAAGAGTCTCATGCTCTACCAATTCAAATATCTTTCTCTCTGATCACTATACTATCAGTGCACAACGTCTTCCACCTGACATTGGCTACAGATGCAAAGTCTGTTTTCCAGTGGGATATTATGGTAACAACCATCTAACACTGCAGTGGGCATTACTTGGAATCGCAGTTCAGTGAAGGCATTTTAGATATCTGGCCCTAAAATGTTCAGTTTTCAAAAAGGGGAGCCATGGGGAGAATTTTAAGTTCCTGGTTGACTGCAGAGCCCTGCTTGAATCAACCCAAAATAGCCAGTCTCTTAATTGGGGGTGGAGTAATCATCTCTGTTTTACTCCCCGTGTTGTTGAAAAAGGTTTTGTCAGAGAACAATTTCTGTCAACTCTGACCCTCATTTCTGTTAGTGCATAATTCCCGTATCAATCTTAATATTCTGCAATCAATATCAGAATTCTGTAGCTTCCTCCATATCTTTCCGTTAATGGAATCAAAAGCAGCAGAAAGATCAATGAAAGCAGCAAAGACATTTTTGTTGTTTTCCTTAGTATATTTCTTTATGATATGATTTACTGTGAATAATTTATCTGAGGTGCTATATCCACATCATAACCCTGCCTGTTCTTCATGTATAAATTGTTTTTCTTGTAGCCAGTCTGTCAGTTCATGAAGTAGGTGTTGAGCATATAGTTTTGAGGTAATGTTGAGAAAGCTAGCTGGATTACAGTTTTGAGGGTCATTCCTACCACCTTTCTTGTAAATAGGAAATGCTAGCTTTCCAGTTCCTCTCATAAAAAACATGATAATGCCACCACCATGCTTCACTATGAGAATAGCATTCTGAGAGCATGTTGGCCTGAACAATACATAGTACTTTCCTGCAGGCCAAAAAGTTCAGGATTTTTTTTCTAAACAGCTTTAAGCATCTTTTCTAGATATTTCAGGTGTTCCCTATGTGCCTCCCAAAGACTTTGTTAAGTAGTCATTTCAGCAATGGATTTCTTTTCATCACTCTTCCATGTCACCAGTTTTGTGGAGCATCAGGGTGATAGTTGTCCGATGGTTTCTCCCATCTAAGCTATGTATTTCTCAAACTCTTTCAGAGTTACTCGTTGGCCCTTTGGTTGCTTCTCCAAGAAATTACCTGTTTACTCAGTCACAGACTGAGTCACAGTTCAGCCATATTCTGTGCATTTTGTAATAAGGGATTTAAAGGTGTTTTGAAAGAATTAAACAGTGTTTTTCACAGCAATACTGATAAACAATTTGCAACAAAGTTGTGCCAGTTTTGAAATATTGTGTACACTGTACATCATAGCATGTTATACTACAGTATAGAGATGTACACACACATACACAAAGTATACAAAAAATATAGCCAGGACATCTATCTATCTATCTATCTATCTATCTATCTATCTATCTATATTAGAGTGAGAGACACTCTATAATCCGACACTGCTAATATTACCAGCCTCTCTCAGTGATCTATTTCTACCCAGAAAGTATTTTAAATACATTTATAAAAATTCATGGAAACGGATTAAATGGCATGACATTTCATTGTCAGATGCTGAAAGGAAATTTGAATATTGTGAACATTTACAAAGAGGTGCACATGGCAAATATACGTAACTGGATGCATGCAGAACACAAGAGAGCGAGGAAATGAAAGTTTCAAAAAGCAAGAAACACTGGAAACAAGACACAAACATGAACGGGGAGGTGGAAGCAGAGCACAACGGAAATGAATTTGGATGATGACATGAAACAAAAAGAGCAAGATGCAACACCAATTAATAAAATAGTACCTGTGAAGATACCATCTCTGTGTAGCTGCTGAGGGTGTCTTCCGAAAATTTAGCCAGCTGAAGCAAGAAAGAGATTAGTTATTATCAAGGTGTTTAAAAATGACATGTGGGGCTCTCTGAGTCCCCCTAGAGGTGAGAAAAGCGGTATATAAATGCTGTAGATAAATAAATAAATAAATATTCTGAAAGTACTGGCCACTAATGTGAAATGTGGATGGGAAAGGGCATATGTTCTGCAGGACATACTGTATCTAAAAAGGATCAAGAATCCCACCATATTTATTCTTTGACATGTCAAAAAAAATTAAACCCTCAAAGTGGCAATCTTCTTTGAAATCTTAAAAAGATTGCATACTTAATAAAAGGAAATGTTGCTTACCTGTAACTGTGTTTCTTCGAGTGGTCACCCATGAAATTCGCACACATGCGTTTGCACAGTAGCTCAAAATCTTCTGGAAAGCTTTTTCTTCCTGGTTATAGCCCTGCCCACCCTCCCCAGGAGGCATATAGGCTGTGGAAGGGGCTGTAGCCTCAGTTCATTTCAACCACCGCAAGAGCAGCAGCTAAGGAATTTCTCTTGTATAACTAACTACCTAACTAAGTGTTTGAAATTGGACTGCTTGACTACTCTTTTGCCTAAACCCAACCAACTTGGACCTCGATTATTGTGAAGAACTTTGGACTGTTTATTGACACCGCTGCTCTCTATTGAACTTGGGCCCAGACTGTTTGTTGACTACACGTTGCAGGCCAGTTGTGTCTCCTAAAAATATGTTCCTTCTGGGGGACAGTTACCAGGCTTGGACAGTCACAACATGTGCCTCCTTCGCCTTGGGGAATTCCATATGGTAGTGTCTTGCCCTGTGTCTCTTTCTTTCATGCCGAAGGCACAGAGAGGGCACGAGTGCTGCTTGAAAGATTTGCTCTGTGAGCAAGCCCTCCTCCTGCCCCCCTCCCCAAGGAAGTGTGCAGCTTCAGAGCTGTCTGAGATGCAAAACCCTTCGGGGGTTGCCTTACCTTTTATGCTGGCCGCAGGCACATCCCCACAAAGACAGCTGTCTGCACAACCTTTAAAGTCCAAGAGGGCTAAATCCTCCCAGGTGTCTCTGGGGAGGGTGGGCATGGCTATAGTTTGGACTAAAAAGCTTTCCAGAGGATTCTGAGCTACTGCACAGGAAGTACTATATGTGCGATTTTCACGGAGATCACAATGAAGAAGCTTGAGTTTTATCTTGTGCAAATGTGTAGATCTAAACATTGCATACATGTAGATTTTGTCACAAATTAAGTATACTATGCAAATGGAGTGGCGTATGGAGAAAATAATCAAGCATAAAAATGGTCCAGAGGGAAGTTTCAAGAGAGAAGAAAAATGATAGTCCAAATGGAGAAAAAAAACAAGGGAAAGTAAAGTAGAATAATGCAATTCACAAGTTCACAGATAAAAGAGAAGGATGAAAAAAAGACAAGAGAAAATATGATCCAAGTGGCTGTAAAAAAGAAACATCCAAACCTGCTACATTCCAAATGGATCTGGAGGAAAAGAGAGAGGATGCAATTCAAGAGAGAACTGACCTAGGCAGAAGTAACGATTTGGATGGAATAGGGCAAAGACGCACAACAACTTAAAAGCACAATTGTGAAGACAGAATGGGCAAGATCCTGGGGTAGAGAACATAACAATATCAAAATATTTTGGTATATGAGTAAAGGGAGGATGGATGTGCTGGCAACAAGAAAAGATGAGAGGAAAAGTGGAATTAAGGATATTAAGTTCCATGAGATTACCACAAGTGGCAAGGAGAAGAGATGAAGAGAGGAGAGGAGGAGAGAGAAGGGCAATAAACAGGAGAATTGAAAGCCTTGAAGAATC
Organism: Anolis sagrei; assembly: GCF_037176765.1. Taxonomy (NCBI): domain Eukaryota; kingdom Metazoa; phylum Chordata; class Lepidosauria; order Squamata; family Anolidae; genus Anolis; species Anolis sagrei. The sequence goes on along the minus strand of NC_090022.1, from coordinate 117,517,756 downwards.
TTTTCATAGCCAAGAGGTGCCACTTTTTAACCAGGTTTCTCTGATATCCTTGATTGGCTGTCAACACCCACATACCAAATACAACTGATTTCTAATTTTAATCTTGCCTCCCTAGTAGAATCCACAATTGATTCTGTCTTAAAGATTCAAACAGATCAACGGCAAAAGAAAAATAGCCATCCACAATCCCTCTGACTTGAAAATTCTCTTCCTGATTCAGTAGTCCAGCATTCTTGCCCCTTCACATGACAAACCCCACCGCCAGATCATCCTCTCCTCTTCCCTTCCAGTAATACACAACTGCAGTGTACTCACCAAGGAAGTGGGTGAGGTCTTGTTCATCTGGGCCAAAACTCTGGCCTCACCAAAGGCAGTAGCAAGAATCCACAGGACAGGAAACAGCAACGGGAGGATGGGCAATACACCATTGACCTGCAAAGTCATCCCAGTACATCAGTTAGCACCACCGCCATACAAAATGGTAGTGTTTCTTTACCCCCAAAAGCAGAAAGAAAGAGGACTCTTGACTGCAAAAACTGGCTGTTTACCAGCCACCAGCAGCCCTTTAAATTAGTGAAGAAAACAAGTAACTACAATAAAGAAGTGAAGAAAAGAAGGCAAACTTCCTTACCTGTAACTGAAAAAAAGTGTATTGCCAAGGGATTATTCCAGGAGCCATGAAAACAAAGCGCATAGCATTGGTGATGAGGAAGCCAGTCTGTCAAAAAAAAGGAGAAAGACAGCATTAAATAGCACTGCAAACCTCAGTGCTCAGGCATAAAGACACAACATAGTTAGCTCTACAAACAACAAAAACTCCCTGGATGTTATAATGTTTGAACACTGAAGTCAAACGTAGCACCAGCAGACTTACCAAGACAACAGGGACAGCAAACTTGAGCATCACTGACTGCACTGTGAACCTTTCATTATCCAGAGCAGTCACAGGTCGTGACAAGGCCATTTCCAAACATAACCTGAAACAAAAGAGAATGCCTTAAGGATTTTACCTAGTGTCAATTAGCCTTCTTAATGTAGTTCCCCAACTCTGCTTATACAAAGGATAGTACTCTCCTTCCAAAAACTGATATTTTAGTAGCAAGTATCTTAACAGAGGCTTTTCTGGGGTACAGTATATCCCCATGGCAAAAATTATACTTCCCTTTCTTCTCTTGCATGAGGACAGAAATCTACTAAGGGCTCAATCTGTGTCCAACCACTGGGAGCAAAGGTTGCCAGGTTTTCTGCAGAGCAAAGCAAGGCAGACTGCTTCTGCTTACTCAGTCTGGTGAAAACTGGCTAGGAAACTGCAGGCCTATATGAAGTCCCTTTCATGTGGGATCTGGTGATATCACAGATCTGTTGAGAACCAATAAACCCATGGAAAAATCATTATGGTATGTCAGTTACTGTGGGGGAAAGGCCACATTTCTGTGTAGCCACAGCCTCCAGAGAGGAAGATGGGGGAAAGCAGTAACACTCCAGACATAATTCCCAGAGGTGGATCCTTGTCATTCAGTAATGTCCGACCAAAACATTCAAGGGGTTGAAATGTTGTGACTGTGGTTGTTGCTTGCACTCAAACATTTATGAGATACAGGATGTGAACTGTCCCATGTGACACCTATCAATGACCAGTTGTGTATAAAAAGGACATGCCCAGGAACTCTAGTGGAAACAAAGAACCATGGGAGAGGGTCTTCTCTGCTGTAGCACCTCTGCTGTAACCTAATTCAAACTCTTACAATGCTTTCATTTCAATGCCAAGTTAAACACAATATAATAATAATAATCATCATCATCATCATCCTGCTTTTCTCCCTCACGGGACCCAAAGCGGCTTACTACATATTAAAATCATGTAAACAACAATATGTTCTTAATGCCTTTGGGTGGAATGCTTTTGTCCATTTATTTTTATTTATTTTTATTTATTATTTAAACTTATATGCCGCCACTCCCCTGGGGCTCGGAGCGGCTTACAAAACTAGCTAAAATCTAACAAAATTTAAAAGCAATTTAAAACAATTTAAAAACAACACTATCAAACATTAAAAGCCTGTCAAAACAGGTATGTCTTACATGCCCTGCGGAAAGCTGGTAAGTCCGCAAGGCACGGACTTCAGGTGGCAGAGTATTCCAGAGTGATGGTGCCACTGCTGTGAAGGCTCTGCGTCTGGTTGCTGTTAGACGCAAGGTCTTGACACTGGGGACTTCCAATAGATCTTGGTCCTCAGAACGGAGGGATCTCTGGGGTTGGTAGGGGGTGAGGCGGTCCCTCAGGTACATCACCCCCAGACCATGCAAGGCCTTAAAGGTGAGTACCATCACTTTGAAAGTGACACGGTGCTCAATTGGTAACCAATGCAGCTGTAGTAAGATTGGGGTTATGTGGCATCTCATCGGAATTCCCGCAAGAAGCCGAGCAGCTGCATTTTGTACCAACTTGAGCTTCCGGATCACCGACAGAGGAAGGCCAATGTAGAGGGCGTTACAGTAGTCCAGTCTTGAGATGACCGTGGCCTGGATCACCGTAGCTAGCCTGGACAGGTAGGGGGCCAGCTGTCTAGCCTACCGCAGATGAAAGAAGGCGGTTCTGCTAACGGCGGAGACCTGGGCTTCCATCGTCTTTAAAGTAAATGAGTCTTACTTTTTAACTTTTTGTAATAAATTATCCAGCTTAATATAATTTTAAACAATAGTATTTTTTCTACTTCATGTTTCAAATTGATGGAGCTGATTTCATTATATGATATCCTGATATAGAACAGAATATATATATGTCTTAATCAATCATAATAAAAATGGCTCAAAATCAATTTGACAGCACTTTCTGCACCCATTTCACTCTAAATCCACTGTAAATTTTAAAAAGGAAAAACAGACTTCCTTGATATTGGAAGCATGATTGGCCTTACTTGACATTGTCAATCACTGGTGTTTTTGTGACACAAAATAGTCGATACAGCTGGGGATTCTGGGGTCCCTTCTTCATCTCTCCACTGGGTGAAGGGGGAGGAGAAAAGGGCGGAAACAGATCTCCTGGCTCCAGGACAATGTGCTCATCATCCTGTTTTTAAAAAAAGGAGACAAATTCCACCACAACTAAACAATATGGACACTTCAAAGAAGCCTTTGGAAGCACTTGTTTCTTGAGAACAGGATCAGTGAGAACATACTCTATGACCCATCATAGAAGTGGGCAAAATACACCTGCTCAGCCCCATCCTCATCCCAAAACACTTCCTATTTCTTAAATAAGTGTCTTTTTGTGCCCCCAAAAAAACCTATGGTTCTTTGTGGCTACTCTAACTGGCACAGTAGTTCTCTACTACAGTGTGCATTTTCTAAGATCATGAGTATAAATGTTCTTGTCATGATACCGATACACAAACTTCCTCTGACAACACATTTTTTCTTATGTACTGTGAAGCATCAGGTTTAAATGATCGATTTTGGTTTTTAAAAGTGGCCTTTGATGGGAGGCCACTTAAGACACTTTGGGAGTGTCTTAAGCTGCAGCATTATTGAAGCTAAACTGATGGGTATAAACAAGACCGCCCTCTCAGAGAGGGGATAACTGATCATTCACACAACAATTGAAAAAATAGAAAATGTCTAGTTCTCATATTTATGTAGGGAAAAAAACATGAAAATATATCTGTTGAATGCTTTCCATTAAAACTCAGACCTTCAGGGTTATAGTAGTTCCTAGTCTTCACAGACCCTTTCTCTGTCTAACAGTCCCCATATAGTTATTCTCCTGACAGACAAAAAAAGAGGAAAGTGAATTACCTTAATCCCTCTAAGAGAAGTGAAAGATTCCTGCCCCGGCCTCAGAGCAACAACATCACCTTCTACTAACAAGCTAACTGGGAGATTGATGAGACGACCATCCCTGTAGACCCAGTGGAGGGACCATGATGGGGCAAAAGGCATGTGAACATCTGGGTACATGGTACTTGCCCAAATCGACTCTTTGCCATCTTTTAAGACATCTGGAAAGCAAAACAGCAGGGAAGGATAGCTACATGTCCAGAGTGGGGAAGGAATCAATTCTGGACTCACTCCAAGACCAAATCAGGCATGGCATACATTTCATGAATGCAATTAGAGTATAATTTCTGAAATCTAAACAGCAGCTGCAAGAGGAAGGAAGAGTAAGCAAAGAAAAACTACAAAGAGAGGGAGGGAGGACTTAAACCTTTCCCCTGCCATAATCTCCCCATCACTCTAAGTTTTAAATGGTTTTTTGCTTTGGGAGGGAAGCATATATTGGTATCAAGGTGTCTTGAGATACCGATGAAGCTAAAAGGGATAATTTTACCTGATTAGTTGCTGAGGGTGAACTTTCTTCTCATACCCTCCAATTGTTTGGGGCACCTTGCAGCTTCTCTCTTCCTGTCCCTCATCTCTCCCTCCCCCTCCATATATGTGTGGGTATGGGTGTCAATTGCAGCTGTACAATTTATGTAATAGTATATAACTACAGTAGAGTCTCACTTATCCAACATAAACAGGCCGGCAGAACATTGGATAAGTGAAAATGTTGGAGAATAAGGAAGGATTAAGAAAAAGCCTATTAAACATAAAATTACGTTATGATTTTACAAATTAAGCTACAAAACATCATGTTTTACAACAAATCGACAGAAAAAGCAGTTTAATACAAAGTAACGTTATGTAGTAACTGCTGTATTTAGGAATTTAGCACCAAAACACTGCAATGTATTGAAACAGCTGTGGATCTGGGCGGGAGGCAGACTGCGTTGGATAATACCAAAAGTTGGATGAGCGAAGGTTGGATAAGCAAGACTCTATTGTACCAGAATAAAAAAATCTTTTTCAGTATTTGCACAGGATCGCCACCAGATAACCTACTGCTGCATATTTCCTCAGTAATATTGTAAAAGGCTCTATAAATCAGAACATTTATAAAGCAATGAGTTTCATCTGGCGTTGAGAGAGCACAGTGGGTAAAGTTGTGAAATACAATATTGAAAGCACTGTAACTAACAACCCAAATCAGAGACTCAGTTTTCCAAGAACAGGCAAATCACAGCCCTCAGATATTTGTGGACTACAGGTTACAGCGTTCTTCACTTCTAGTCTGTGGTTGCAAGGAGCTACTGTCCAACATCACTATACCATCCTGCACTATCCCCAAACAATGTAAGAAGGCAATAAACCAAAATAGATAGATAGATAGATAGATAGATAGATAGAGGATAGATAGATAGATAGGAAAACAGACAGATGCCAATTGCAAAGCAAGCAATAGGCCAAGATAAAGGTCTAGTAATGGGAATCAGGAAGAAGAAATGGTATGACTGGGTAAAGGGAGATCTAACGGCTATGAGATGTAAGGCATGGCCATCTCTGGAACATTCAGGGACAGGACTACTGAAAAGAACTTTGGCATCACCATCATCAAAATAAGGTATTAAGGCACGGGTTTGCCTTTGGGGAGATGCAGCTACACATACATGCAGAATAACAAAGAAGGACCAATTCAGTGGAAGGGAGGGCTCACCATCTATTTTGTTGATAATGTTCCGAAGCCGCCACTCAACTTCCCGACGCTTCAACCCCTCTTGCCGCCCAATCAGGAAAAGATCCAGAAGGACCAGCAGGAACAAGGCCAAGGCATTTACAATTTCAGAACCTTCACTGTTTAGAGCAAACATAGGCCTTTACAGTCAGTTAGGACAGTAGTCATAAATAGTGCAATATCTGCCTTTGTTCCAAGAGCAAGCAACCTTCAGTCCTTCTAAGGCCAACCTTCAGAATCAGGATAGTTGAAACCATACATTCCCAGCAGCAAAAATAATGATTTTGTCAGGATAAAGTCACCTATGCTTAAAATTGTCAGAACTCTCAGGTTCTTAGAAGCTAAATGGCCAGTGAGGGCACCAAGTGAATTACCTCTATCAGATTGATGGTTCTATTACCTGGGGCAAAGGAATTACAAATGGTTCCTAAGTAGGTTCATTTTTTTTCATGTCAGGAGTGACTTTAGAAACTTCTGGTGTGAGAGAATTGGCCATCTGCAAGGACATTACTCAGGGGACACCCGGATGTTACGCAAGCCTGTGGGAGGTTTCTCTCATGCCCCCGCATGAGAAGCTAGAGCTGACAGATGGAAGCTCACCCTGCTCCCCAGATTCGAATCACCAACCTTTCGGTCAGTAGGCCTTGCCATTACAAGGGTTTAACCAACTGCGCCACCAGGGGCTCCTGGTTCATGTATGAAATTGTTTCATTCAACCCCATCAACTACACAGGGCTCACAGAAGGGGTTCAGTCGTCTCCCACTGTTCTCTTCCATGTCTTTGGCCTCTCTATCCTTCCCTCCCCCTCTCACTTCCTCCATTCCATCCTAAACAGGGATTTGTCAAACAGGAGCACTAGAAAAAGAAGGTGTACCCTAGAGATCAGATCTGAATAAGGAGACCCTTTAGAGGAGTATTTTGGTTAGTGGAGGCAAAAAGCAACAACTTTGATGAAGCCTATGTGTTTTTCGAACTATGAAAAGAAACTGTATTAAGATCCTTTAAAGACTTGTTTGCTAAACACATAATAATATGGGCATGGGACAAAGAAGTCAAGCTGAAGACTCTCTTCAAACATATTATGCTATTCAAATGCCTGGATATTTATATATTATAGTAATTTATATCCTGCCTTTCTACCAATAATGGGACTCAAAGCAACTATTTATTTATTTACTTTATTTGTATACCGCTGTTCTCAGCCCTTAGGCGACTCACAGCGGTTCACAACAAGAACAACAGAAATTCCATACCATAACACAGTATAAAAAACAGTTAACATCATAACATATTATAGAAAAGTATACAATTAACAACAATATACAATTAACACCAATAGCCATTCGCTAGCATCTCATCACTAAAAACATGATCCAGATCCGTCATCCATTGTTCCAATCCAATGTTCATTACCTTCATTGCACTAATTATTTGAACGCCTGTTCAAACAACCAGGTTTTCACTTTTTTGCGGAATACCATTAATGATGGAGCTAGTCTAATGTCCGTGGAAAGGGCGTTCCACAGTCGCGGGGCCACCACCGAGAAGGCCCTATCTCTCGTCCCCACCAGCCGTGCCTGTGAGACAGGCGGGATCGAGAGCAGGGCCTCCCCGGAAGATCTCAAAGTCCTGGTGGGTTCATAGGCAGAGATGCGGTCGGATAGGTAGCTTGGGCCGGAACCGTTTAGGACTTTAAAGGCCAACGCCAGCACTTTGAATTGAGCCCGGTAGCAAATCGGTAGCCAGTGGAGTTGGTGCAGCAGGGGGGTTGTATGCTCCCTGTGCTCCGCTCCTGTTAGAATCATGGCTGCCGAGCGTTGGACTAGTTGAAGCTTCCGAGCCGTCTTCAAAGGCAACCCCACGTAGAGAGCGTTGCAGTAGTCTAAACGGGATGTAACCAGAGCGTGGACTACCGTGGCCAAGTCAGACTTCCCAAGGTACGGGCGCAGCTAACAATGCATTTAAAACTGTACCAGTTAAAAACATTAGTAAAAGTGAAAATATTATACATTACAAGTACAAGTCGAGTATCCCTTTATCTGAAATGCTTGAGACCAGAAATGTTTTGGTTTTCAGATTTTGGAGTACCATATTTGCATATATGCATATAATAAGATATTGTGGAGATGATAACTCAAATCTACATACAAATTCACTTATATTTTATGTATATCTTATACACATAGCCTGAAATTATGCTAAATAGCTTTAGTAATTTTGCACACTGAACCATCAGAAAGCAAAGATATCACTATTTCAGCCACCTATGTGGAAAAGCTCAGGTTTTGAGGAATTCCAGGTAAGAAATGCCCATCTTGTATTACAATTCATTGAGAGACTATATACAAACGTCAAACACAGGCTCTGAATTATGAGACACCATATTTTAAAATCAGGGTTTAAGAAAGGGTAGTCCCTTGTAACCTGTGAGTTTTATGATGGATTTCTGTAGGCCAGGGATCCTCAAACTTTTTAAACAGAGGACCCAGTCACAGTCCCTCAAACTGTTGGAGGGCTCAATTATAATTTGAAAAAACATGGACGAATTCCTATGCACACAGCACATATCTCATTTGTAGTGTGAAAAAACACTTAAAAACAATACAATGATTAAAATGAAGAATAATTTTAACAAATATAAACTTATTAGTATTTCAATGGGAAGTATGGGCCTGCTTTTGGCTGATGAAATAGGATTGTTATTGTTGTTGTTGTTTTGTTGTGTGCTTTCAAATAGTTACAGACTAAGGCTGACCCTGAGTGAGGGCTGGGTAAATGGCCTTGGAGGGCCGTATTTGGCCCTTAGTTTGAGGACCCCTGCTGTAGGCCCTGTATATTCATTTGGCTTTCTCACTATCTAACTGTAGACATGATATCAAGATGTTATTTGTTCTGTGGAAATGAGACACCATGATAATTTTAGATGATCTGGGTTCTACGGCTGAATGTGTACTGATTGGGGGCTTTCTAAAAGTCCAATGATTAAAAATACTGTCGTGTTTTTTATTGAACATTAGCTCTCTGTAAGATCCCTTATGAATGAAAGATCAAGAAAAACAGCAACATTCTAATAAATAAAAACAAATAGCTGACCTTCCTTGTGGCTGGCTCCCATAGCAGCATAATAGTAGCAATACTGCCAACAGCATTAAGGATGCTCCCGGCCAATGGAAACAAGAGCAACGGTTGCCATGGTACAAGAAACTGGTCTTCCACACTTCCTACCAAGGGGAAGAGCAAAGCAAAGGGGCTGCATCAACAAAAAGGAATCTGGACTTTGTCTATGCTTGCTATAAAGTATGAGAGGGATGCTGAAAGAAGCCAGTCCTCTTTGGGAATAAATTTGGCAAACAAACAATTATTTCTTCATACTTTCCTTCAGCATTTATGTACACAGAACAGAGACTTCCATCCCATTGTCAAACAAGCAGTTTCACTAAAAAGCAAAAGCTTCAGCATCCTACCTACAGATCTGTGAGCTGGCCCCTCCACACAGGAAAGGCCATTAGAGGCTTTGTGGCCCCATAATAATGTCTGGCACTGGCTGCTCCAACTAGGGGGACCCAGAGGGTTGGCAACAAAGACAGCTCACCTATATCACACGTAGAGTGAGTAAGTAGGAGAAATTAGGTCTCTTAAATCAGATTAAATTCAGTGTTCTTCTCTTCCTCTGACCACTGACTTCAGGAAGACAAGAGCCACTGTTGATTTAACTACTTAAAGCTACATGTGCCATCCTCCAGCTTTAATAATGAAAAACTCTTATTTTCTCCAGTAATGTACAATGTGTACCTCAGTTGGGAATGTACTCCAGGAATGAGAATTGTGTGGCCTATCAAAGGTTGTTGGACTGAACCTTCCAGCATTCCTTACCAGTAGCTATGCTCACTCAGGTGGTAGGAGGTTGAAATCTAAGAACATCTGGAAAGCCGCTCAGTTGTAATATTTTTCCAGATAAGTACATAACCCATTATAAAAATCATCTCAGCTACCCACAACTGTAATGCTTACCTTCCATGAAACTACCTTCTTCCGATCCTTCTGATGCCCCTCCAAGAGTGTTGAGAGTTGGTCTCTCAGGACAGTAAGTGCCTTTGTTGTGGTCAGACCCAAATTTGCAGTCATCTCATCCTGAAGAACAAATAAGCAAACACAATAATGTTCTTCAACTTTTCCTATCAGTTTCTCAGTAATCCCCCATAACCACTGCAGGCACTGAAACTGGCCTGATTAATGGAAAAAATATCTAAATCTAGTATCTAGGAAAACATCACATTCTGCAACAAATAAAACAAGATTGAATCCTGAACTTTGTGATTGCTTTCGTGTGTGTGTGTGTACTTTCACGTTGCCCATTGATTTATGGCAACCTTATGAATTTCATAGGGTTTTCTTAGGCAAGAAATATTCATGGATGGTTTTGCCAGTTCAGTTGAAATATAACCTAAAATACCTGGTATTTGTTGGCAGTCTCCCATCTAAGTACTAACTTACCTTCCAAGATCAGAACAAATCAGGTACTTTTAGGCTATTTAGACAAGCATTCCCCTCTATTCAAGATAATAGCAGATATAGAAAATTCATAGACATCATTCCTACTTTTACTGCAAACCAGAGTAGGCATATTGTATCAATGCAAATTACTAAACTGTTGACCTCATAAATTGTCACTGATTCCATGGATCTAATCTCGTGAAGGCTGATCTGGCCGGGGTGGTCCACGCCTTGGTCACCTCTAGAATGGATTACTGCAATGCGCTCTACGTGGGGCTGCCCTTGAAGACGGCTTGGAAACTACAATTGGTCCAGCGGGCAGCAGCCAGGATGCTAACTGGAGCTCATTATCAAGAGAGGTCAACCCTCTTGTTCAAGGAGCTCCACTGGCTGCCATTTATTTTCCGAGCCCAATTCAAGGTGCAGGTGCTCACCTACAAAGCCCTGAACGGTTTGGGACCACCCTACCTGCGTGACCGCATCACCATCTACGAACCCACACGCTCGCTCCGGTCATCTGGGGAGGCCCTGCTCGTGATCCCACCCACGTCGCAAGCGCGCCTGGTGGGGACACGTGACAGGGCCTTCTCTGTGGCGGCCCCCCGACTTTGGAACGCCCTCCCAAAAGAGCTCAGACAAGCCCCCACTCTAGCCGTCTTCAGAAGGAACCTAAAAACCTGGCTGTTCCGTTGTGCCTTCCCAGACTAGGAATCCCCACCCAAGCCCTAGTAGCACCTTAGCATAACAAATTGTCACTGCACACCGCACTTTTAACCCTACGTGCCTCCTGCCATTCAGCACTTTTAACCCTTGTACCCCAGTGCGCCGGCCGAACCAGTTTTTAATAATGTCCTGATGTACTGTCTTTGTTGTTATTCTGCTTATTGCTTGATTTGCTTAGTATTGTGGTGTTATATTATGTTGCTTATTGTTTGATTTGCCTTGTTGTTGTGATGTTATACTTTCTACTGTATTGTGTTGAGGCTTCGGCCTGTGTAAGCCGCATCGAGTCCTCCGGGAGATGCTAGCGGGGTACAAATAAAGTTAATAATAATAATAATAATAATAATCTAATTGGGACTGATTAGGCCACAGATTTGTCTTTGTCTTCTCCTCAGGCTCCCACATCTTTCAAGGACTTTGATCACATAACAATGGATCATTTAATCTCAACTCAGTACCAATGGCACTGTCTGCCAGCACTAACCACCAATAAATTTTCTTCTGAATTGTTTCATGCTAGTAGGTAAAAATGCAAGAGAATTATCAAGCAAGTCCAACCATCCCTTGTCAAACATTACACAAGAGAAACCCATTACTCAGATGTAAAATTGTCAAGCCAGGCACCACGCATCCCGTATTTGTGCATTTTATTTTTTCTTCCAAAGTGTAGGATTCTACATTTCTCCTTACTGAAATTAATATTGTAAATTTTGTCCCAGCTCTGTAATCTGCCATGGTCATTCTGAATTCTGATACTGTCTTCTGTAGTATTAGCTATCCCTCCCAATTTAATGTCATCTGCAAACTTCATAAGCACACCCTCTAAACCTTCATATAAATCATTAATTAAGATGTTGAAACTGCACTGGGCCCAGGACAGAACCCTGAGGCACCCTACTGGCCTCCTCTTTCCAGGATGAAGATGAACCTTTTGGTTTTGTCACTTAACAAATTCACCTAACAGTAGTATTGTCTAGCTCACATTTTACTAGTTTGTTTGCAAGAATATTGGAGAACATTGTCAAAGGCCTTACTGAAATCAAGATATGCTACATCCACAGCATTCCCTCCATCTACCAAGCTTGTAACTCTATAGATAAAAGTGGTAAGATTAGTCTGGCAATTACTTGTTTTTGAGAAATCCATGCTGATTTTTAGTAATCACAGCATTTTTTCTAAGTGATTACAGACTGCCTCCTTAATTATCTGCTCCAGAATCTTTCCTGGTATTGATGTCAGGCTAACTGGACAGTAATTATTTTGGTCCTCTTTTTTCCCTTCTTGAGGACAGGGAGAACATTTGCTCTCCTCCAGTCAGCTAGGGAAACTTCTTCCATTCTCCAAAAAATCTCAAAGATTCTTGCCAGTGGTTCTGAAATGAAGTCTGCTAATTCCTTCAATACAGTTCATCTGGCCCTAGACACTTGAATTTGTTTGAAGTAGCCAGGTATTCCTTAACTACTTCTTTATTTACATTGGGTTGCATTTCTCCTATTGCTGCATTCACGCCATATTGTTCAGATTGTACACTGATTTTCTTTTGGGGAAAGATTAAGGCAAAGAAGGTGTTATGCAGCCCTGCCTTTCTCTATCCCCTGTTAGCATTTCACCACCTTCTCCATGCAGAGGCCCTACTGTTTCATGGTTCTTCCTTTTTTTACTGACATAATGAAATAACACCTTTTATTGTTTTTAAGTGTTTTTAATCTCTCTGGCAAACCTGAGCTCATTTTATGCTTTAGCCCAGGGGTCCTCAAACTTTTTCAACAGAGGGCCAGGTCACAGTCCCTCAAACTGTTGGAGGGCCGGATTATAATTTGAAAAAAACATGAATGAATTCCTATGCACACTGCACATATCTTATTTGTAGTGCAAAAAAAAACCCCACTTAAAAACAATACAGTAATTAGAATCAAAGAGTTGGAAAAGACCTCATGGGCCATCCAGTCCAACCCCCTGCCAAGAAGCAGGAATATTGCATTCAAATCAAAATTAAAATGAAGAACTATTTTAACAAATATAAACTTATTAGTATTTCAATGGGAAATGTGGACCTGCTTTTGGCTGATGAGATACGGTTGTTGTTGTTGTTGTTGTTGTTGTTGTGTGCTTTCAAGTCGTTTCAGACTTAGGTTGGCCCTGAGCGAGGGCCAGGTAAATAACCTTGGAGGGCCTTATCCAGCCCCTGGGCCTTAGTTTGAGGACCCCTGGCTTTAGCCTTTTGGACATAAATGAGGTATTTGTTATTTCCTTGAAGTCCTCTTTGGTCATTTCCCCCATTTCCATTTCTTTAACATGTCCCTTTTCAATCTTAGCTCAGTTAAAATCTTAACTCAGCAGGTAAAGACCTTTCTAGTTAGACATGTTTTCAGCAACTGAACAATTAATACAGGGAGCTGTTATTATAGAGGTTCTGTATTTTTCTTAATGACATTCTTTCTTTTTACATTCCATCTTTAATTTAATAGTGTCTTTCATCTGGTTTTGTGTTCAATCATATATGTATTCAATGTAATATAAACTTCCCTGTGTCCCAAATTGACAGAGGGGATGAATATAAATCAAGTAAATACATTACCAGTATGTTTGTGGAACAATATATTCTAGTTAGCCTACTTTGTACTGTCATCCACCCTTGCCACAAGAAAACATATTAGTGTCATTGTGTCTTTGTCTTGAAGTTGCCTGCACTTTTAGGCAAGAAATACTCAAAAGGAGGTTACCATTGCCTTCGACCCCGTTTAAGGAGCTCCATTGACTGCAGTTCATTTTCTGGTCCCAATTCAAGGTGCAGGTTATCACCTACAAAGCCCTAAATGGTTTGGGACCTGGCTACCTTTATAATCACATTTTCTTCTACAAACGTGCACGATCTCTTCGATCGTCCGGGGAGGCCCTCCTCTTCCACCTCCGTCGCAAGCGCGGCTTATGGGGACAATGGAGAGGACCTTATCTATAGTGGCTCATCAGCTCTGGAGCTCGCTACCCAGGGAGATTAGCAAGCACCCACTCTGGCAGCCTTTAGGAAAAGCCTAAAAACCTGGCTTTTCTGGTGTGTCTTTAAGGAATGAACAACAAATCCCTATACTATGACCATCCCAGTACAAATTTGTCCTTTTGATGCACTTTATCTCATCCCTCAATGAAAATCAACCCCATCGTTTGTCCCATATGAATCTCCCACTAGATACACTACTCTATTTATCTATCTCACCAAGGGTTTTATTATTTTACTCCTTGCATTTGTTTACCCTATTGTATTATTTTGTTATTGTTTGCATTTGATTTAATGTTATTATTTGTTGTATGTATTTTACTTTGCTTATTGTAATTCTTGGGCTTGGCCTCATGTTAGCTGTCCCGAGTCCCCTTGAGAAGATGGTAGAAGGGTATAAATAAAGATTATTATTATTATTATTGTTATTATTATTATTATTATTCTACTGAAATATAGGTTGCAACAGCGCTACTCAAACTGGAGATCTGTGCATTAGTGCCAGTTTGTGAGTCATCGGCGGCTGATCTATGACACTTAACCAGAAAACAAATAGGTACACAATGGACAGAACTATGGCAGTAGTTCTTGGCATATTGATGGGGGGAGGGGGGATCTTGCCAACCCACCACATTAATAAGTACTGCCTCTAGTATTCCCTGGTGGCTTCTTTTTCAAATACTAAAGAGCCTGACTCTGCTTAGCTTCCAAGATCAGATGAGATTTGGCGCTTTCAGAATACAGTATCTAGGCTTCATGTCATTATGCCCAACAAGAAAGCATTGCTACAACAGAGGAATTCTTGAGATGCCTCTTGTATTGGAGTTTCTTCCTTAGAGTAGTGCATTAAGAAGCAAAGGGACCTCATACCTGGCAGGAAAAGGGTTTATACCTGTTTTCCAATCTTGCTTCCCACACACAGCGGGCTAGAATTATAGGGCATGGATACTCTTACTCTCTTATTAATCTTCTAGGTGCCATAAGCTATAAGGAAGCCATGCTTTTAACAGCAAAATACACAAAAATGCTTTCCTGTTCCTCTGGTATATTTCTGGGCAGGCTGAAAAGAAGACTCCCCAGTAGGTTAATTAGCAAGAAGAAAAACACCGTTTACAGTAGATGTTTCACTGCAGGGACCAAAATATCTTGGCGGCAGCTCCTCTGCAAATAAACGACTAAACCCTATCCTTAGAATTCACAGAGGGCACAAGGGGGCATGCTGTGGACACTGAAAGGCAATGATAAAATATGGATGAGTCTTGGACTGCTGGCAGCTAGAACTTCTAGGAAGATGTTGCTAATGCTCCTGCCCCAGGGAATACAGATCTGCCTCTGCAAGGCATGATCACAATTGAACAAGGAAGTTAAGCCGCACAAAATCAGCATGGGTCCACACTTCTTAAGAAGGGCTTTAACCACCACACCAATCTGAGCTCACAACTTCCAAAGTCTCCCCCTCAATCTCTTCTCAGCATTTGAAGATGCAAATCCCTCTGCAGTGGTACAAATGTCTAAAAGAAGCAAATGTTCATAAAGCACAGAGAAGCCTGCATCTCTTGCTGAGCTAAGAATAAAACCTGACATAATTCTCCTTCTGCTTGGTTGACTGTATGCATTTCAAAGCACAGGGTTCTTTAGTTTCCGTTGGATGAGGACCAGGGGACAACAACTCAGGGAAGAACATGCATGTCCTTCCCACCACAATCAGCACTATCAGGTGATACAACAAGATGATACAAAGAGCACTCTTGGCAATACCAACCCTACAAGTCTTGCAGGTTCTCTGGTGGCAGGCACCACTGCAATGACAAACAAAATTAATCTGACAGTATGTGTTTGTGAGAGAGAGAGAGAGAGAGAGAGAGAGAGAGAGAGTATGAGTGTGCAAAGTAGCAAAAGTGACAGATCAGAGCAACTCAGTTCTTGCAGCAAGTTACTTTTTGGTTACCAAGGCCAAAACAGTGTTAGATTTCAATAATGTATTGTGTACAAAATATATCATTTTTTCCCGTTAAATGAGTACTATATATATTCTAGTTACCTGTAACTTTAAAGGGCATTTTAATTGTGCTTTGTGAGTATTTTATGCCATTCTAACTTTAAATTATCCATGAAATTTGAAGAGCGAGGGAACAACATATTGCCAAAGACAATTGGGGGCGGGGGGGGGGGGGGAGATACAGAAGAACAGAGGCACAAAAATAATTGCACAGGCTGTGATACCCCATGCTTTATGCAATCTTTTCCAACCTGGCATCTTGGAGACAAGTTGGACTACAAATCACACTAGCCAGGAATTGAATTGGGTGATCCACTTCACCTTGTTGATGGGAAGCTTCCCACCGGAGTGGAAATAATCTATCGGACAGATGGCAAGCTATTCAATCTCAGCAGACTGAAAGCCAAAACCAAGGTTACAACAACATCTGTTATAGAACTCCAGTATGCTGATGACAATGTCGTCTGTGCGCATTCAGAAGAAGATCTACAAGCCACTCTAAACACCTTCGCAGAAACATACGAGAAGCTCGGCCTGTCACTGAACATTGAGAAAACCAAGGTGCTGTTCCAGCAGTCACCAGCCAATCCCTCCCCAATGCCAGTAATACAGCTCAATGGTGTAACATTAGAAAATGTGGACCATTTCCGCTACCTTGGCAGCCACCTCTCCACCAAAGTCAACATCGATGCCGAAATACAACACCACCTGAGCTCTGCAAGTGCAGCATTTTCCAGAATGAAGCAGAGAGTGTTTGAGGACCGGGACATCCGTAGGGAGACCAAGGTGCTTGTCTATAAAGCTATTGTCCTCCCAACCCTGCTATATGCCTGTGAGACGTGGACTGTCTACAGATGTCACATGCAACTCCT
The DNA here is from genome assembly GCF_037176765.1 of Anolis sagrei. Taxonomy (NCBI): domain Eukaryota; kingdom Metazoa; phylum Chordata; class Lepidosauria; order Squamata; family Anolidae; genus Anolis; species Anolis sagrei. Next base: position 117,501,121 of record NC_090022.1, on the reverse strand, counting down.
GGAACGATTCCATCAGCGCTGCCTCCGGAAAATCCTGCAAATCTCCTGGGAAGACAAGCGGACAAACGTCAGTGTGCTGGAAGAAGCAAAGACCACCAGCATTGAAGCGATGGTCCTCCAACATCAACTCCGCTGGGCCGGCCACATTGTCCGGATGCCTGACCACCGTCTCCCAAAGCAGTTGCTCTACTCCGAACTTAAGAACGGAAAACGGAACGTTGGTGGACAGGAAAAGAGATTTAAAGATGGGCTCAAAGCCAACCTTAAAAACTCTGGCATAAACACTGAGAACTGGGAAGCCCTGGCCCTTGAGCGCTCCAGCTGGAGGACAGCTGTGACCAGCAGTGCTGCAGAATTTGAGGAGGCACGAGTGGAGGGTGAAAGAGAGAAACGTGCCAGGAGGAAGGCACGTCAAGCCAACCCCGACAGGGACCGCCTTCCACCTGGAAACCAATGCCCTCACTGCGGAAGAAGATGCAGAGCAAGAATAGGGCTCCACAGCCACATACGGACCCACAAGGAAATCCATAATGGAAGACCATCTTACTCGTCCAACGAGGGATCGCCTAAGTAAAGTAAGTAAGTAAAGTAAGTAATGATTATTATACTTCGCTATCTCTATCAGTTCTATGGTTTTGAAAATGAGACAAATTCATCAATTTAGCAATATTTATGACTGAAAGTTAAATCCATCACAAACCTCCACTGGAATAGAATAGTTTCAGTAAAGCTAATTTTAGTAATAATTAATAATTTTAATAATATAATTAAAGTTTCAGGAGAGCAATGTCCAGTCTTGATAAAATAGTAAAGAGTAGAGACATCAGACTGGCAACAAAGATCCGCCTAGTCAAAGCCATGGTATTCCCTGTAGTAACCTACGGATGTGAGAGCTGGACCTTAGGGAAGGCTGAGCGAAGGAAGATCGATGCTTTTGAACTGTGGTGTTGGAGGAAAGTGCTGAGAGTGCCTTGGACTGCGAGAAGATCCAACCAGTCCATCCTCCAGGAAATAAAGCCCAACTGCTCATTGGAGGTAAGGATACTAGAGACAAAGCTGAAGTACTTTGGCCACATCATGAGGAGACAGGAAAGCCTAGAGAAGACAATTATGCTGGGGACAGTGGAAGGCAAAAGGAAGAGGGGCCGACCAAGGGCAAGATGGATGGATGGCATCCTTGAGGTGACTGGACTGACCTTGAAGGAGCTGGGGGTGGTGACGGCCGACAGGGAGCTCTGGCGTGGGCTGGTCCATGAGGTCACGAAGAGTCGGAGACGACTGAACGAATGAACAACAACAACAACAAATTAAAGTTTCAATAAACTGTTCATTCTGGTTATAGGTGGTAGACTATTTTTATTTTAATATATAATTTAGATCTTGTTGCTAATATACATCGTGTTTTCTAAATTACTAAAAGGCTGTATTAAGGAGTGCTATAGTGTAAGCTGTTTTACACATGTAATGGTTGGAGCAGTGAAGCAAGACTTGGAAGGTCCAGGTTCTAGCCCTCAATCAGCTATTAAACACACAGGCTGACATTGGTTGTTACGTAATCTATCCCACAGGGTTGTTGTGAACATAAAGGTAGAGGGAAAGAAGAGGATAGGTAGTGTATACTCCAACCAGAGCTCTTTTGGGGGAAAGGGGGCGGGATAAGCATGTACTGACTAAATAAACAAATAAAGATGTGGATATTGCATGTAACTACCATACAGCAAAGGAAAATCACACGATTTCTAGGCATGAGCATATAGTATACAGATGTGGATCCACTAAAATATGCAAAATGGTACTCAGTGGGTAGAACGATCTGAAGCAATTCTCCCTTTTCTAAGTGTCACAAGTTCCTTGAATTTCATATTCTCTGATGGAACGGAGCTTTCTAGTTTAGGGACTGTACAGGACATCCATTGGTAAAAGGGGCACCATCAGGACTCTCCCTTTGATACCTGTCTTCTCAGTTATTGGAAACAAACTCTTCAGTGGCTAGACCCGGCCGAGACAGATATATTAACTTGTTTATTTAAAGGGACTTGGGGGGGGGGGGGGGGGGGAGAGAGAGAGAGTAAAGGATCAGAAACTTTAAAAAAACTTTTTTGCACAAAGAAGAAAATGATCTACCACTTAAGAAACCTGGAGAGTTACAAACATCGGACTTACAAATGATTCATAGTTAAGAATGGAGGTAAGGCAACTGGAAGTGAGAGAAATCTACCCCTAGGAAGGGAAATTACCCCTGAAAGGTGGTCTTCCACTGAAGCTTTATCACCATTCCTTGTTGCCATAACAAGCTATTTTTCCCCCAAAATCCAATGATCACAGGGGCAGAAAGTGCCATGAAATCTCCTGAATGGGGCACAAGCAGCAAAACAAACATCACAAGGGTGTTAACCATTCCGTTTGCTATCCAAAGCTAACATATATATAGAGTCACATCTAAGTTGCATATAAGTGTAACTCCAGCCATATGTATATATGGAGTTACAGTTACAAATGTACCTGTTCTGGCTTATATACAAATTCAACTTCAGAAAAAAAACCTACTGAATCCATCTTGTATGTAACTTGGGGATGGTCTATATTATTTATTTTTTGCAGCTGAATGAAGAGAGATTGGAAGTCAACTATTTTTCTTTTTTCTTTCTTCTATATTTTTTCTCTTCTATGTTTCTTTGTTTTCTTTTTTTCTTAGCACAAATTAAGATACTCCTTATCTTAATTTGATATTGTTTAAAAATTTCCTCTTTTAAATATTAATTTAACTTTTAAAATCTTTTAATAAAAATAAAAACAAAACAGGAAATAAACTTTTCAGTAAATGATAGAAGCTGGCTTCTTTAATTCTAAGGAGCTGCTTAACAGTAGCTGTCCATCATTTGGTATCCATTCCTTTTTTTGGTCTGGAAATGTAACATATGAGCAAGGTACAAACTAGACTTCCATTTTAACACTGAATTTGAGACTCATATTTTACATCAGTTTTACTCCCTGGTCCTTTGAACATTCTGAGTGTGTGCTTCCATATACTCTCTGTTGTGAGACAAAAAGCAGAAAAGACTAGATATCCTTTCTCCTTTCTGAAGATCATTTATATATATACAAAGTACATGCCATAAGAATACTTAGTAAAATGGAAAGATGTTAGAAAAGAGGATGACTGCAATGCAGATTGATTTACTCAGCCAAAAAGGCACAGCTCTTCTGGCTTTGCAAGACTAGTTGAGGACCTGGGATGAATTCATATTGTTCCCATAAGTCAAAGTCAACTTGAAGGCAAATAACAATAGCAAGCTACAATAAATGTCCAATCCCTAAGGTGACACATAACTCTTTTGTTACACAACCCTTTAATAGTCCAGCTTGGTAGCTAATTCCCTGGAGCCTGGATATAACAGCAACCCTTCTGCTACATAAAATTGCAAGGCAGCAGGGATTATGATGGAAAAGCAAAGTGTCGAGACAGCTCAGGATTGGTTCCAACATGAATTCAATAAGTTAGGAAGGAGAGTGCTGAGTAGGATATTGTAATTGTGTTCTCAGCACTGGCGAATGCTGCATAGGCTGTGCTTATTTTCCAACAGTGCTTACTTCACACTGTCAACATTGACCTGCTCCACTCTAAAATTTATAAGGTGAAAGGACGCCCAACCTTTAGGAACACAACGCATGGCTGCAGTGGAGCATCAAATCATACACACTAACTATGAGGCAAGTGACACAAACTCAACCTAGCAGTCAAGGTGACAGTAGAAGGTTCACCCTACTTCAAATTGTTTCTGTATACCACATTGCCCTTTTTCAACCCCTACTACCACAAAACAAGCAACTGTTACCAAAATATAGTCTCTCAAGGTAGCTCACAATTCCAAAGTATTATCAAGTGAGGTTATATTGATTGGTATTGCCAAAGAGAAAAGAATGACTGGGTGGCTGCTGGTAAGTGTCTGGCCCTCTAGACATTGCAATTCCCTAGCTAGGAGCTGGGAGTTGAATTTCAACAACATGTGTAGGCCATATGATTTTGGAGGACTATAATTCCCACCCTTGTGATATACCATGAAGGATATGTGGAATTACGGTATGTTGGCTTTCCTTCCACATCTATAACATGTCCAAGTTATATACATGTACTCAGGGCCCTTATGTTTGCAATACAGGGACAAACAGAAACTAGAGAATAGAGGGGTCTCCGTAATGAGATGACTCTAAAACATCTGAGAAAGAAAGGATGGTCACAGAGCGAAATGGGATCGAAATCTGATAATATAATCAAATGCATCTGGAACATGGTCATACAGCCTGAAAAAACTTACAACAACCCAGTGATTCCAGCCATGAAAGCCTTCAACAATACATATAATCAAAATGTTTGCAAAACTGTCGTATTTCACAATTTCTACCAACAACCAAACAGATTGTAATCATGTACATACAAACATCAATGTTGTCTATAGTCTACCTGTCTCATAAGCAGGTCATTTCACTTTTGTCACTCACTGTTCAAAAATATAATATTGTGTGCTTTCCATACCAATCAATGTTCCTCGTCTTCCTAGAAATGTAAACTCAATATTATTATATTTTTTCTTAGTAAGAATTTATTCAGCAATATAAATCCAAACAAAAACTGGATTCAATACGTGCAAATAAAAGGAAGAAAGAACATGAAGTAAATATAGATGGAAAACTTAAGGAGACCAGCCATATTTAAATTGAACTGAGAATGTGAGGCCATGTAGATGCTGCTGGACGCGTTTCATAAGTTTCAGATAGCACAGCCAGTGATAAAGCATAATGAGAGATGTAGCCAGCAACATCTGGAAGGACATAGATTTATCACTTATGGTATTAAAGTAGTATTCAGGCCTATAAGAACCAAAGGGTCCGTTCCCTAATAAACATTTTTAGAATGGCAGCCAAAATTAATAAGGTGAATAAGCATGTGGATACAAGGACCCAAATCCTTCATATATAGAATCACAGAGACAAATAGAATGGAAAAGATCACAGAGACAATATAATATATTGTGTTAGACCATGTTTAGATAAATGACCAGAAAAGCTGGTTCTAATTTTTTTGAACGAATGAAATGACCCAATGAAACTGATTGGCAATGAACACATGATATACAAAAGAGATTCCTTCTCCACACCTCATTAATTCACGAAAACTGCTGTCACAAGATGTAGAGATAGCTTCTGTCTTAGATAGATGGCCATCAAGGGGGATTAGACACATTTAGAGGGCAGGTGTTGCCATCAACCTATAGTATTCCCTTGTCTCTTGTTCATAAACCCCACACCTCACTCTCACAACAGGGGAAAAAACTGTCAGCTTTAAGAGTAACCACGGTCTCCTCTTAACTGTGATTTGAAACTCCTATTTATAAACAAAAACTTAATTAGGACAGATTATGCTCTTCATAAGAGCTGATGCAATCCTTAAACTGCTGGCTGGGGAGTTTTGCAAGAAAAGGAGACAAGCCAGAAAAAGATATACCATGCAGCCCTGCTACAAACAATGATCCGTAACCAAAGTTTTACAATGGGGATTTTATCTCAAGAAACCACTGTCCTTCTTTGTGCCTATCTGTCTGCAATTTCCTTCTCAACACTGGTGCAGAAACTACACATGCCACAGAATCAGAGCATAAGGCAGGTACAATTTAGGATTGTGCCATCCTAAGTAGTGCACATTTTTTGCTATCTGTCCAGCCAATATAATGACTTGAAATATGGACAATTTTGGTAATTTCTGAAGATCTGTATTCTTCTAAAGGCAGATGGACAACATGGAAAAGGCAGGCGCAGTGATCCCTCATCTCTTCCATTCTCTGCATGCCTCAGTCAAAAGCACAACCACGCACTTTGTCTTTCTCTTCTTTCCTGTCTCATCCTCTGTCTCATTCTCTAGTAGGAACTAGAGAAAACTAAGCAGACTCAGACTGTATCCTCAGCTTTGCAGAACCAGGGTAATAGGTCATTGTTAAGAAATCTTCCCCATTCCCTCCAACAGGTTGCATTTTATAAAGTTCCTATGCAGAACTCAGAATTTCAAAGTAGAAGGCAACTACCAATGAGAGACTGTTTGAAATATTGATGAGGGGTGGGAGATACCTTCTACCTCACCTGTGCCTGCTGCACAACAGGAGGCAAAAAAACTGAGCAAGAAGAAAGTCCAACGCCCATTCCAGTAAAAGAAAAGAAACCAAGGAATCCTGAAGAGGGCAGTACAAAAGCCTGGATGGGGGCAGAGGAAGCCTTGGATGAGATGTCTATATGTATGTCTGGTGCTGAAGAAAAGTTCTACAGATACATTAGACTGCTAAAAAGTCCAATAAATGGGTCCTAGAGCAAATCAAGCCTGAATTCTCCCTAAAAGCCAAGATGACTAAACCAAGACTGTTGTACATTAGCCTTACCATGAGAAGATATGATAAGGAAGAAAACAGTAGGAAAAGAGAAAGACTGAATTCCAGATGGAGAGACTCAATCAACAAAGCCATGGCTGCTCTGAGTCTATAAGACCCGTGTCTGGCTGTTGATGACAGGGTGACTTGGAAATTTCCCATTTATTGGCATGCCATGTGTCGAAGTCAACTTGATAGTAGTTAACAATAATACTAACACATGTCTTTGAGAAGTTTCCTTGCAGCTTCCTCCACAGTCAAGGGGAGTCAACTTTCCTGGGGAAATCTCCTATAGGATTCCCTGAACACAGGTAGTGGTGGGGAGCCAGGGGGAGCCAGTTCCATCAGAGGATATGGTCTCAAGGAGACATGTTCATGAATATGCCTGCCCAAAGAAGGAGGGAGGAGATTTATGGCTGCTGGTGAGTATGCCCCTCTGAGACAGTTGTGTTTATGTGCATAAGAATATATATATATGAGTGCATAAGAAAGTATGGCTGCATGAAATACAATTCTTAGGATCACCAGAGTGAAAACCGGGAACAGTTTATATACCTTTCATGGTTATGTAGAAGTGGGCATTGCAGAAGGTGCTGCTTGAAAGTGAATGCATGACAAGCAAAATGTTCTAAAAAAAACCCTCTCCTATACAACTATTAAAGATAGGAGCTCTCTCCCATTTTCAGTCTGATAACACTAACCTTGACTAGGGTGATCACGCCTACCCTTTGGATTGCCTCAAAAGTGGGCAGAAAAGATAGAAGTTACACTTCAATAACCAACTTTTCCCATCTATCATTGGTTGCCCATGCCTCTGCTCCACTAACCAGAATAGGCACCAGCGATTATTGTATCCCTGCCATTCAGAAGAAGAAAGCACTATTGCTTTGCCAGGGTCACATTGTGCTCTGTAAATCTGTAACACAAGTTGGGCCTCTCTGAGATGCAAAAGATATATGATAAGGTGTTACTTTGACAATTAATTCTCTCTTATATTCTAGCAGTTACATAACACACACAAAACTGAATTCGTCCCACCTGTCTCTCAGGGACATCATTACATCAGACAGAAGAAATGTGAGGCCTTCTATATTTGCAGGAGAGGATGGATTCAAACAGCAAAGCAATAAAACCATTTGTTTACAAAGGAAACACTGACAAAACTTTAGGCACCAGATCAGAATGACAACGAATAGAAAGGATTGTTGTTCCTACTGGAAAAAGAGGTCACCATTCTTAGGCAGCAGTATCCAATCTCCAGGCTCCTTAGTAGTTCTTCCCTCTCCTGGGATGGAAATATCAAAATGCACACCCATTGCCAGAACAACCAAGTTTACTGATCCTTATTCTTCATCCATGGTATTTGACAGCCTTACCTGAACCTAATACCCACCCCAATGTGTTGGAATACAATACCCATCATATTCAGCACCATCAGCTGCTAAAGGTGGAAACAATGGCCCTGGATGCGCCTTAGACCTGGAAGCAGCAGGATGAGGAAGGTTGAGCAGTAAAGAAGTGTTTGGAACTGCACAGTCCTCCCCACAAACACTAGCTAGTTTCACCAATGGACAGGGACAGTCAGGGCCTCCCATCGTGTAGAAGAGGGATTGCATAGCGGATTCAGAGTGGAAGAGAAACGTGGTCAATAGAGAGAGATAGCAAATGGCACACATATTTTACATCATGAGTGATATCCAACATGTATTGTAACCCCTTATCCTTTTCTCCTGACCTCATTACTACTGCTCCTCTAACCCTTCTTCCTCTTATGCAATAAGCAGGTCAGGAAAGAATTAGCACAGAATGGAGTTTCTTATTACAGCATGTTATATGCCAAAAGAAGTAGAAATCAAAGCCTCACTCCTTCCCTAGCTCAAAAGAGTGGTAGAAAAACAATCAAACTCCACTGAGAAGAAAAAAAGCATTATCGTTTTACTGAGACACCAAGACGCAACCCATAGGGGGCTTTTTTTGGTACATTTGTAACTTGTGGGTGGCACTCAGAAACAGGAGTTTCTCGAGAAAGGGAAAAATATGAGAAGTTACAAGAAAGTGAACAGTGTTCATTTAAATTTGATTGTGTGTGTTATGTGTACTCCATTCCACTATCAACATTGCCTACACACAAACAACCACTTTATGAGCTACTAGGGTCTATCCATATGAGATCTGGAATGAATTGCAGATGCATGTTGGACTGCCTAGATTTCTAACAAGAAGCTCAGTTTTTTAAATTGTTTTTCACACATTAGAGACAAGATTGCAAAGCACACTATGCCCCATTATATACTAAATACACCTTTGTATTTCTTATGCAAACAGGCAGAATACTATTACTAAACAACCTCAGCAGTCACAACTTAGGTGAAGCCTGGACACAAAGGGGTCAAGTAGAAGTTGTAGCAGACCTTGATAGGAATAGCTCAGTACATAGACCAAGTTAACTCAAATTGCCTTGCATTCTTGATTGGCTCTGAAACGTTCTACTCTAATTCTGGAGACCAAATGAGGTTTGCAGCACAGGCTAGAGTGGCAAGGACTTCTAATATGAATTTGATCTGTTGCGCACATACCCCAAAGGGGTATGTATCACTACCCAGGGGAACTCAAGGCAGCCTACATGTGGACTCTAACACCTCTTGTTGATATGGACCTCATCACTCTGTCCAGTTTCAAAAAAGAAAGAGGCAAAGGAAAACTAGATTCCTTACATCAGTTATTCTCAAACTGTGGGTCCCCAGGTGTTTTGGCCCACAACTCCCAGAAATCCCAGCCTGTTTACCAGCTATTGGGATTTCTGGGAGCTGAAGGCCAAAAACATCTGGGGATCCACAGGTTGAGAACAACTGCCCTACAGAATCCCTACATCATTCTGCTCTGCTCAGAAGCCAAGTCAATACACAAGGACTGAAAGCCTTCCCCATCCTGAACATTGAACAACTCAGAATTCCAGAACCTCAGCACTTAGCAAGGCAAACTAGATCCAAAGCATCTTGACCAGATGTTCGTTACTATTCTTAACTCCTGATAGCAACAAATCCACAGTTTTCTAGATAATGTTTTAGAGTTGGACAAATGTAGAAGCTGGAACTAATAAGGCAAGCTGCAATCTCAGATTGCTCATTTACTCCCTCTTCTCCATTTTAAAGGACTTAGAAAAGAGTCTGCTTTTGCAGGAGACAGCATGCTTTGCAGCTTCTTTACTCTGTCCCCGTTGCACCTATAGATCACCCAATAATAAGAGCTCTGTGTAACTAATGCATGCACCCATGGGGATTGATGATTTCATGTAAGACATAATATTCAATATGATATTAAAGCACCTATCAGTCTACATATTTTCCTAACTGGAAATATGGGTGCAATTGGGAATTACACACATACGCACAATCACGTGTACATGCACATAAACATGTGTTGGTGTATGTGAATACATAAGCACAAACACAGAGAGAGACACAATTCCTCACAGATTTGAATGTAATCCTAGATGTATTAATCTGCAAGGATGGATCTTTGCCACATTTGCTTTCCCTGAACCTCTGGCAATCCTCCAGATGCAGGAAATGTAGCACATACAATTCTTGTTAATGTGTGCCATAGCCTTAATCATCCCCTCCCAGTATAAAAGTAGAAAGGGGCAGTTAGTGATGCAGTGTTTAGGCATGTTGGAGAAACAGAGAAATCCAAGCCACTGAACAGAATGAAGGATTCATTAAAGCTGAAAGCATGACAGGTCTGACTACTGTACTTGGAGATGATATCTTCCATGTACTAGAACAACGGCACCAAAAACAAGCAGAATTTCATCACGTATCAGCCATCATTTGTTGTGGTTTTCCTACTATTCACTCCTCTCTGCCCCAATATCAAAACAGAGCCTTAAAAACCTTTATATATTAACAGGATAGGAAAAGGTACAGGAAAGAGAGAGATAGCCATTTTGAAATTAAATGTTGGGGCAGGGGTGGAAGGATACAAAAGGTAAACTTACTTTGCCACTTTTGGCTTGCTGGGGCATCCACCAATCTGTCTGTTTAAAAAGCATCAGGGCTAAGACTGCTGCACCACTTGGAGCCTTGAGCAGCAACTTCCAATGCTGATGCTGATGCTGCTACTCACAGAGAAGCAGAGTGTAATACAGAGTGAGAGAGTGCGCAGAGCGCAACGCTGCAGAGAAAGAGAGAGAGGGAGAGAGGAACGGCAGAGTGAAGCACCAAGGCACTGATTAATTCAGCCTGTTGCCAGTCAGACTGCTGCATGCTGGAGATGGGGTGAGAATAGAGGGCTAGGAAAGGAAAAGAAGTTCATTAGGATCACATCCCACATGGGGGCAGAAGGGCAGCATCCAAAGCCAGAGGTCCTATGAAAACATCTGCATATTGGACAGAAATGCGTACTCAAGCATGGAATGATGCTGAAAACAAGCTACTCAATTTAGAGCACCAAGGTTCTGGAGAGTATAGATGCCCAGACATAAAAAAGCCAGCACTGACTATACTAAGAGAAGAAAGGGAAGGCAAACCCAGAAGGAGGGAAACCATCTTCAGAGCAGATAAAACCCATGAAGAGTTGGAGATCTGTAAATACAAATGATCTCTTAAGAAAGCTAAGATTTTCCTAAAGCTGTTTCAATGATATTATAACAATACAATTCAAGAGGAAGTGCCCTTCAATTTGCTAGGCAGCACAGGCAATTCTCATTGGTATTTCTTCCTCCTTCCTCTCCCAGCAGGGCTTCCCAGCAGTAATCAGGATGGAGAACAGCAGCAAGTCCCCCTCACAGCATCAAATATTCATGAAATCTCAGGAGGAGACTCCAGGGAAAGGTGCAGTGCAGGTTATTTATAACAATCCTATTGGGTCTGGGGCTTTGCCACTGACCAAGATGTTGGGGCAAAGGTGGCAGCAACAGGGGTGGAGATATATAGGGGAAAGCAGAGGACACTAGGCTAGTAAAGACCAGATAATCGCAGCCAAAAGGAAAGGGGCACAATAGACCAAAGGTTGCAACATAAGAACAAATCACAATTAAAATAGTCTCATTCCACACAGCAGCCTCTCTCAGTCTGTTCAATCAATCACAAATACATAACCATGGATTCTGCATCCATGGAGCCAACCATCCACAGCTTGGAAATGTTTCTGAAAATTCCCAAAAGCAACCCTTGCTATTCACAATTTTTACAGATATATCTTACTACAACATAGTATATAATGAGACTTTAACAATCATGGTTTTTGGTATCCATAGAGGATCCTAGAACCAAATCCCAGTTGACAGCAGGTGCCCACTGTACTGCACATCCCTATGCCTGGAATACGTTCACCACCTCCTCCTCTGTGACCAGCAGTGTGGTGAGATATGTTAAACCTTTGCTGATACAAAGATCCAAATTAAATAAGATCTTTAAAAAATGACTGTCATAAAGGAGAAAAACAAGGTTGTTTGAACTATCACAGTTTAAAAGCCAAATATATTTGGCCATGAATAAGCCACTTCCATGAATAACTCTGGCTTAGTCATTTCTATGCAATGTAGAGATGATACCATCTTGCTGAAAGCTCTAAAACACCCTTCCCCAATCTGTTTTAAGATACAACTCCCATGAGCCCCAAACAACATAGATAATTATTTAAAAATCACAAAATCACAAAATGTGGAAACTTCAAAAAAACCAGAGAAAATTGAGAAAACTTATTGATGGGAGAAAAGTGTCACTGGTTGCCTCCCTGAAGCATGCAGCTAGAGCTTAATATCAATTTCACTGTTAATTTTTTAATTTACAAACGATAAGGGAATAGGGGCATAAGGGAAGACAGAAAGAAAACATGGATTCCTGATTCCTAACATTGAGACAGCCAGGCCAACCTGAGGAAACTGACTTAACAAGAATGTGCACACCTTCCCTTCTTAATCTACCCAAAGGCCAATAGCTACAACAGACTCCCTCACACCAGCAGCATATTTGGCTGGTTATGATGCAGAGTCTGGCCAGGGATAGCAAGTCCCTCACTCTTAAACTCAGTCAGCACTTACCACAGTAAAGAAGTCTACTGACTGCTTTCCTCCTGTTCTATATCCTGTTACGGGTTATGTGAAAACAAACAAAATGCGTGCAGTCATGTCCAGACTTCCCCAGCCCTTTTGTGCATCCACAATGAGCAAATACGAGCCAAGAAAATGGGAAAATCAAAATTTAAGTAGCAGAGTCAATGAGAAAATGAAACAAGCAGCTTCAAAAACACAAAACCTCCAGCTCTGAAATAGCTCAGTCCATCTGGAGCAACAAACTCATATAAAGTTATTTGTATTAAATTCGTGCATCTTCTTTGGAGATTTCATCTTCACTCAATGGTGCAAGGAGACAAGCATAGTAGGCTCTCAGCCAGGAACTTACTCCGAGTAAGTTCTGAAGCAAGTGATTCAGTAAGTCCCAAAATACATTACAAACATTCCCCAAGTTATACCCCATTCAGGGAGTGGTTCAAGCTTGTTATCCTTGATTGTTCCAATTACCCAACTATGAATTGTGATTGACCAGGTGTTTTTCCCTTAACACACACACACACAGAAACTTAGTCAAATACATGCATATGCAGTAATACATCCCACCTTCTGGACTTCGGCTTGCTCCAAATGTTACCATATTACATTTTAACATTTTTGTTTGTATATATTTGATATTTCACCCTTTAGTGGGTGAAACATTACTACTGCATAGCACAGTCTGTAGGGATAGGGAGGTTTGCTCATCCCTGCCCTAGGTAGTGAATTCCCATCATGCATTTGTCTTTTCCAAGATGACTTAAGTTTTCCTCAATGACAATCAGATGTGAGAGAAGAGGTATACAATTTAATCAAGAAGGAGGGCACACAAGAATAGCTCTATATATCTACCAAACACTTAGTGTAGGCTGCCAAAGAATAGATCAGCAAGCTAGGAAAACACGGGATGTAAAATACATGAATAAATACCTCTTGGCTGTTTGGTGGCCCTTGTGGGGTGGTTTACAATCATGGTTTCTACACTCTACTCTGGGAAGCTAAGCAGGATCAGCCCTAGTTAGTACTTGGATCAGATACTACAATGAATATCAAATACTGTAGATCAGAGCCTCATAAACCTTTCCACTCAGAACCCTGTTGCCTCTAGAAATTTTTATGTGACTACAGGTATATAAAATAGGTATAAAAATCAAACATTTACGTATAACAAATCAGCATTTGCATGAAGTACACCTGAAACATCTTTTGCAGAAGCCATTGTAAATGCTACATGACAGATTCAAGTAAGTGTCCAAAACAGCCACTAGATGACATTCTGAAAACTTTTCCTCTTGCTTGATTTCACATGACCCCAACATTGAGCTAAGGGGACCCCATTTTGGGTCAGGACCCACAGTATAAGAAGCAGTGTTGTAGACAATATTTCAGAGTAAGAAAATGGCAAATCTATGTGTTGAGTAATACTTGTTGAAAACCCTATGAAATTCATGGGATAGCCATAAGTTTATAGGCAATTCAAAGGCACAGACACATAAAAATTCATTTGACATAAATGAGATTTCTTCTTGCACTGGACACAAGTTGGCTTGCAAGATACTATTTGGGGGGGGGGGGGGAATCCTGACACAAAAGTCAAACAAACAATTTTATTTTAAAATGACAAAATTATAACAGTTTAAAACTAATTTAAAAGCTTCTGCGGCCACATGAATTATGAGCCAAAGCTTGCCTTCCCAAATAAAAAGATGCTTACCTGTCAGTCAAAGCATAACAAAAAAAATAACTTGCAGACCAGAGGCTGCTCACATGTATCCTGGCGCTTTTGGGAGCCTCTGTTTTTATAGGTATGTCACCAACTGCAGACATTGTCTATGAACCCAGTAGGGAAATATCAGATCTGCAATTAGTAGGCTGAAAGGCTCTTAAAAAGCATGAATGTGTGCATACTATTTTAAGGATTAGGTCAGATTGCTTCCTCCCCCAAACCCCCAACATCGGTTCTTTCTAGAACTACCAGATTGTGTATTTTTAAAAATCACAAGAAAGAAAGATGATCAATTTTGACCTTTTCTCCCTTAAATGAGGTAAATCCATTTATATCTAAGTGATATCCCCTTTGATGGATATATAGAACATCACAGGTAGGGAATAAAAATACCATCCCATGTTACCTTTTACCTATCCTTCTTTTCCTTTTGTTTTATTTAATGATTATCCTTTTAAAAATCTGAAAAATCTGAAAGCTTTTAACATGATGACATTTTTTTTCAGGGAGACTTTCGGAAAGGAAAATTAGACCAAACCTGGGGTGCTGTATTTTATATAGTTCAGTGGGTTGTAATGGTTTAATGGTCTTAATTATGTATTTTTAACATTTTAATTTATAGGTTTTAATTTATACATTGTGCAATTTTAATTGTTAGTTGCTCTGACTCTCCTTGGGAGAGTCACAGCCTTCTCGGTGGTGGCCCCCTGCCTGTGGAACTCGCTTCCGAGCGAGATACGATCAATCCCATCCCTCCTGGCTTTCAGGAAGAAAGTAAAATCATGGCTATGGGATTTACATGAGGATACGATTCTATTTGGTAACAAATGTTTTTATATTGTTTAATTAACGGCTTATGTATTTTATGTATTTTATGTATTTAATGGTTTGATGGTTTGTTTAATGGTTATTGTATTAATTGTTCATGTAACGGCATCAAATTTCTACCTGTGTAAGCCGTCCTGGGTCCCCCTTTTGGGGTAGAGAAGAGACGGGATATAAATACCAGAAATAAATAATAATAAAGTGGGATACAAATATAAATAAATAAATAGGTCCTGGTAAAAGTATTATAACACTATAGGGGTTCTCAAACTTTTTGAGCCATAGAGCCCTTTTTGAAGCAGAAGTTTCTTGTGGACTCTAAGAAATATTTATATATTATATCATGCACGAAAATCACTAAAAAAACACCCCCAAAAGATGGCCACCCAGCCTTTGTAATAATAATAGCAGTAGTAATAGGAGCAACCCCAAGGGCCATCCAGTCCAACCCCCTTCTGCCATGCAGGAAAAGCACAATCAAAGCCCCCCAGGAGCAACTTGAGAAACTGTAACTCACTTCTGGTGTGAGAGAATTGGCCACCTGCAAGGACATTGCCCAGGGAATGCCCGAATGTTATGATGTTTTACCATCCTTGTGGGAGACTTCTCTCACGTCCACGCATGGTGAGCCAGAGCTGACAGAGGGAGCTTAACCTGCTCTACCTGGATTTGAACCACTGGCCTACCGGTCAGCTGTCCTGCCGGTACAAGGTTTTAACCCATTGCACCACCGGGGGCTCCTATACAGATGGCCACTAGCATTTATAATAACGACAAGAAATCTCAGGTGCCATTCAGTTCAACTACCTTCTGCCATGCAGGAAAATCACAATCAAAGCACCCCCACCCACCCTGAGTGGTGGGAGGGAAATAGTGTTTTGAAAGCAAGGAAGGCGAGGGGGAAAGACTTTTGGGGGTGAGGGAGGCAGTGAGAGGGGGAAGAGCAGAAAAGAGGAGAGAAAGCTTGGGGGGGGGGGGAGGAAGAAAGGACTGTATGCTTCGTGGAGCCCTCAGTATGCTTCATGGAGCCCAAAAGGCTCCACAGAACACTTTGAGAACCCCTGCAATAGAGTATAGAATCCCTTCCCTTGGAGTTGCAGGCAAGTTTTCTTTTAGACCAACAGTTACTTCACACTTTGGACTAAATAAACACAGCAGGAACTTGACTATCGCGAAGGCTTCCCAACCGTCTACTCCTTTGATGTGGTGTGATAAAAATTAAATAAATTGGTCTATTAGCCAATCCTCACATTGTAAGCAAATAGATCAAAGCAAGCAATTAGATCAGTGGTTCTCAACCTGTGGGTCCCCAGGTGTTTTGGCCTACAACTCCCAGAAATCCCAGCCAGTTTACCAGCTGTTAGGATTTCTGGAAATTGAAGGCCAAAAAATCTGGGGACCCACAGGTTGAGAACCATTGAATTAGATGATCCTGTCAAAACAGGATAGTAGCAAAAAGAGAAGCTGTTCCAGCAATAGAATAGAGAGGCCAAGGCAGGCATATCGGTTAAATCTGTGTGTAAATTTATATGTTTTCAAATCACTTGCCCACACGACAGCCCCATGAATTTCCTAGGAATTTTTTTGCCAGTTAATGCCTCTAAAATATCATCTACAGTATCTGATATTCATTGGCAGCCTCCCATCCAAGTGCAAACCAGGGCTGATCCTGTTTAGCTTACAAGATCAGATAGGATCTTGTAAGGATATTTTGCCCCCTCTTGGTTAACCTTCCTTACGCATGATTGGGAGGATAAAACAAAAACTGATCAAACCAACATGTACTAACATATACGCCAACACCCAAATATGTACAAATAACCCTTAATTTAGTGAGGTATGGGAAGGTTATAACTGAATGGACTAAGTGCATGCTTCAAAAGGATAAAATCCCAGAACTAGTTATTGTCATTCCTGGTTAAAGCAGCCCTTCCAAATTGGAGGTCCTCTGATGCTCTTAGATTATAAATCCCATCATTCCTGGTTAGCTCTGTTGGGTGCCCAACAAAACTTTATTAGTTTCAGAAATCAAAGCACCTGTATTTTTTTTAAAAAGGAAGTGCTGGTTGTACTGTTTGCAAGGAAAAACAGATCAGGAGGGGAGAGCAGAGCAGAGGAAATAAAAAAAAAGAATGAGAGAGAGAGGCAGCATCTTTCTTCAGGGCATTATGTTTCCTAGACAACACACTCCTTAACTGCACAAAGGAACAAATTATTTTGCATGGCACAGATTCCAGAGGGGGGGAGAGAGAGAACACTATCCTCATTTCCAGACACAATTCCTGTTAAGTTATTAGGCAACTAAAACATAGTTGCTATTCACTGTAAAGGGGACACCACCAGGAAAAGGGGAAATGGTAACACTCCAGGAGTTAGGACTTGTAAGCTTTCATATTTATAGCCCCTTCTCCACACAAATGCACAGAGAGAGAGAGAGAGAGAGAGCGCTTATGTGTTACTCTGAATCAGTATGCAAAGGAAGCATGTAGCACTTTTGAGACTGAGAGAAAGAAGTTCGTAGTATAAGCTTTCACAGACTCAGTCTAACACAGATCTACCTGATGAAGTATGCTTACCGTATTTCTCGAGCATAATGCACTATTGAATGTAATGCACACCTCAGTTTTGAAGGTACGTTTTGAAGGTACGCATTCATGGGCAAAATGCCCAACAGTGCAGGCATTGCACACCAGAGGCAGGCAGCATGAATGAGGCCAGTTGGGAAGTCATGCTCATCCGTCTGGCTGAGACTCGCAAACTCACCAGACTTGCACAATTCCCAACTGGCCCATACATAGGAAGTTCTCAGAAAATCCCTACTTCACAGAGGTCCTTTTCCTTTCATTAAAAGCCCAATCTTTTCCCCCACAGTAAGGGGGTACATTCCAGTGTAGGTTATTATCACCTTTCCTAGCAGACACCACTTGCAGGATAATGGGTCAAGCATTAAAAAATTCAATTTACTTGGGGCTGGTCACCTAAGTCTGTATGTGAGAAATGGTCAGTACAAAAGAAGAAAATCAGAGAGGACACTCCTATGTGACAGCTATGCCACATGGGAAGGAACAAGGGATGTGGAAACCATTCCTTACAATGAGATATAAAAGGATAGAGAAGCGATACCTGAAGAGTTTAAATCATTCATTTCTACTTCTGTTCACATTGAAAGTGGCCTATAGACAAAGGTCTGAATTCCAAAAGTTGTGCCCATACCTTGAGAAGCCTGATCTGGCCACGGTGGTCCATGCTCTTGTTATATCCCGAATAGATTACTACAACACGCTCTGCGTGGGGTTGCCTTTGAAGACCGTTTGGAAACTCCAACTAGTCCAACGGGCGGCAGCTAGATTACGGGAGCGTCATACAGGGAGCATACCACCCCCACCCCGTTATGTCAGCTCCACTGGCTGCCGGTCCAGTTCTGAGCACAATTCAAAGCGCTGGTCTTGACCTATAAATCCCTATACGGTTCCTGCCCAGCATACCTGTCTGAACATATCTCCCTCTACATCCCACCTCAGAGTTTAAGATCCTCAGGGAGGCCTTGCTCTCGGCCCTGCCTCTGTTGCAAACGCACTTAGTAGGGACGAGGGACAGGGCCCTCTCGGTGGTGGCCCCCCGCCTGTGGAATTCACTCCCCAGTGAAATTAGGTTATCCACATATCTCCTTTCCTTCAGAAATAAGTTAAAAACGTGGTTGTGGGACCAGGCCTTCGGGTAACACGCTGACAACAACAAAGGTAATTATGACAATTCGCTATGGAAATAGACTATGGACAAGCTTCTGATAGAGTCTCTCATCACAGAATTCAGCTTAGATTAGGCCACCAGGTTGTAATGTTTTAAAGAGTTTCAAAGTGAATTGATATAATGTTTTATTTATATGTAATTATTGTATTTTATTATGTGTATACAGAGGCATCGAATCGTTGCCGGATGTAAGCCACCCTGAATCCCCTCCCCCCGGGGGTTGAGAATGGCGGGGTATAAATATTTGAAATAAATAAAATAAATAAATTGCCTTCCATTTGCCCATGACTGTGTATCCTGACAAGTGTCATATTTACTTCACATATTCTTCTGTAGTGTTAAGTTAAAAAAAAAAAGAAACTGCTGGCTTGCATTTTGTGCAAGAACCTGCCAATTAAACAGGTGCCTGAACCCTGGATGGACCGATCAAGAGCAAGTGAGGTAGAAAAGTGCCATCAGACCCAGAAGAGAAAGAATAGGGAAAATGGTGCTGCAACCAATGGAAGGCAATGTGGTAGAGACAAGGCAACGCAGGATACAGAACAGCAGGAGTGTCCAAAGAGAAACCACAAACAAATTGGTAAACCTCTTTGAGTGTTTACTGACAAAAGGCATTCATTGGAGCCTTTTCAGACACCTGAAAGATAGGGAGGCAATGTTAATCTCCAGCCTCCAGCAGCAATACCTCTCTACTCAGACATTGGACAAGGTCTTGTGAATGTTCCTTTTCCTATATCACAGTTACCCGAATAGGCACAGGATCATATGAAATCAGAAAACTTAAGCTGGAAATGATAATGGAAACAGCAGATTTCTGGGCAGGAAACTAAGGATGGTTGAGGAATCTGCACAACAAAAAATATCATTCAGACAATAAGGATCCACACCATACAAAATGCTTGGCCTATCAAAAAGGCTGTTCTTGCAAGGTTGCGAATCAATTTTGAACCCTAAAATGCCAATTTCCGTTATCTGGAGATCAAGTTTATATGTATCTTAACAATGCAACTATGCTGCATCTATTTTTGGAATGTAAGTCCATGTGAACATGCAAAGAAAGTTTATTTCAGGCACCTGGCTGCAATGGGGAGTGATCTTTGTTAAACCGTACAGTGAAAGGCCCCAAATCCTCATATGAGGTGCAAGAGCAAATGGAAAAAAGTTAGTAAAGAAAGTTAGGGGAGTAGTAGGGAGAAATAAAGGTAAAGGTAAAACACAATGGCTTTAGGGAACACAATATACAACATTTTGTACATATAAAGGTGTTATTAATTGCAGTACAGGGTTTGTATAAGTATTATACAGCGCATCAATATATACAAAATATTGTATAAACACTGAATATGGAGACATAAATACAGCATATTCAACTTCTGATATGCAAACCTTTTAACAAACATTTACACGAAGAGCTTGTAACAAGATATACTGTATCTGGAAACAAAATCTGAAAACTGTGAAACACATATGAAATAGCAAAACTGAATTCCATCCATCCTGAAATTGAATGAATTTTTCATTGTGTTGTGTGTCACAAATGAGGACTATAGCTGGCCATGGGACGTACTGCAATCAGTGTTGAAACACAGGGGGATTTCTTGTATCCCCCCCTCACCCAATACAGACCGATTACAAAGAAATATAGGTTGCTTACCTGTAACCGTATTTCTTTGAGTGTCAATCTGTGAAATTCGCACCTATGGGTTTTCCTGTGCGCCTGCGCAGCAATCCGGAACATTCTATCAAATTAAATCAATTTTTTAATGATTATTTTAAGAATATATGTAAGCCCCGCCCATCCCCCCCCCCCAGTATATATGCCGCCAAATGTGGCTTGACCGGTAGTTCCCCGGCGCTAAACAGCAGCCAGGTTAGAGGCATGACAAGTGGGGAGGACGGGCGGGTTGTGCGAATTTCACAGATTGACACTCAAAGAAATACGGTTACAGGTAAGCAACCTATATTTCCTTGTCGTGTCATCTGTGAAATGCGCACCTATGGGTGACTTAGCAAGCTACTGGCCTGGAGGCGGGTCATGCCACACAGGAAAAGAGAACAGCTCTGCCAAAGGCGGCGTCCTTTTTCGCTTGTATGTCCAACTTGTAGTGAGAAGGAAAAATAGATGGTGTAGACCAGGTAGCTGCTTTGCAGATCTGTTAACGAGACACTCATCGCCAAAAAGCCTGGGAGGTGGACACAGAGTAGGTTGAATGGGCCACCAGGTGAGTAGGTGGATCTTTGCCTGTCAATTGGTAGGCTAGGCGGAATGTTGAGACACTCCAAGGGGCTGACCCCTGAGAGGTAACAGGGTAGCCTAATTTGTCTTTCCTGTATTTTAAAAAGAGCTTAGGGGATTTTCTATATGTAGATGTCCTATGGAAATAAAAGGAGAGAGCTCTTTTGACATCTAAGGCGTGAAGGGCAGTTTCTAGGGGAGATGATGGGTTAAGAAAACAAGGCTGGGAGAGTTATGTCTTGTGACACATGAAAAAAGGAGACTACTTTCGGGAGAAAGGTAACATCGGTACGGAGAACAACTTTGTCCTCGTGAAACCTAATATAAGGTGGGTCAGACCGGAGGCTGTAAGCTCGCTAACCCTTCTGGTGGAAGTGACGGCCACCAGGAATGCTGTCTTCCACGAAAGGTGAGAATGTGATTGGAGGCCATGGGTTCAAAAGGTGGTTTTGATAGTTGTGACAAACTTAATTACAGACTCCACTGGGGGGAGGGAAAGGAGGTAGGAGGGTGGATGTTTTTATAACCTTTGAGAAGGTTATAAAAACCTATATTTCAAAGTGGTTTTGAAAAAGGGACGGTAAACCCAATTTCCTTCTAAACGATGAGATGGCTGATAGGTAACATTTTAGAGAGGAGAGTGAGGAGCACTTATCAGAGAGGTGGACTAGAAAATCTAATATCATGGGCATTGGGCCTGTATTTGGGTCATGCCCTGCTGTTTCTGTGAATGGCTTGAAGAGGGACCATTTATAGTTATAGGACTTTTTGGTTGCTGGTTTGTGGGCAGCGAGGAGTATACGTGATACTTCCTCTGATTGGTTTAACGCGGTCTAATCATCCACGCCGTCAGGCGGAGGGATTGGAGGTCTGGGTGAAGTACCAGTCCGTTCTCTACAGTGAGAAGGTCCGGAGTTGGTTTGAAGTGGAGAAACTCCCTGTTGGAGATTTGGAGGAGTGGTGCAAACCAGTGTTGCCGGGGCCACCAAGGGGTGATTAGCATGCAATCCGAGTTGTCCTGGATTATTTTGGTTATGATTGGGGATGGGGGGGGGGGGGAGGTAGAGTAGACCTGGAGTCCAGTGGAATAGGAAGATGTCTCCGAGATAGCCTGGGGGTGCATGGGGGCGGAGTCTTGTGCAGTAAAAGGGCAGTGATTGTTTAGTGGTGATGTAAAGAGATCTATTTTGGGTTTGCCCCATTGAGTGTGATGGTTTGAATTGTTTGGGGTGGAGGTGCCACTTGTGATTGTTTTTGGATGATCTGTTCAGGGAGTCTGGTAGTGTATTGTCCTGTCCTGGGAGGTGAATGGCCGTGAGAAGGACATTTCTCTGAATGCACCATTCTCATAAGCGTGTCGAAATGCAGAGTAGTGTTTGTGAGCGTGTTTCCTCTTGTTTGTTGATATAATATTTGACCACAGTGTTGTCGGTTACAATTTGGACCATGCGGTTGGATATAATGCGGGTGAAAGCATGAAGAGCTTCTCCACCGCCATCAGCTCGAGGGTATTGATGTGGAAAATGGCGGTCCTGAGGGGACCAATGGACACTGACTTTGAAGTCCTTGAGTGAGTTGGAAGCCTGAGTTGGAAGCGTCTGTTGTGAGGGACATAGAAGGACGGGGTTGGATGAATGGCATCCCCGATTGAACATTGTATTCTTTTGTCCACCATGATAGGGACTGGAGGACACTGTGTGGGGAGTGTAGGACCCGGGACTGGGGGTCGCGGAGAGGATCAAATGTTTTGGGACCTCATCCAAAAAGGGGTGTATGGAGTGACGTTGGTAGTAAAAGACATGTGACCAAGGATAGACTGGATGGCCCAAGCAGAGGAGCTTGGGAGCGTAAGAGGTTGAAGATGGCTCATTGTAGGTTGGAGAGGCAGTCTTCTGGGGGGAAGGCTCTCTGCATCCTGGAGTCTATGACAGCTCGTATGAATTGGATGTGTTGTGTTGGGCAGAGAAGAGATTTTTCTTGGTTTATGACCAGGCCAAGGTCCTTGTGATAAGCGAAATGGAAGAGAATTGAATGGAAAATTGTTATGTTGAACTGTAAAAGTTAGGAATCTGAAGTGTGATTGCCTATTTGTGATGCGAAAGTAAGCATCCTTGAAATGCACCGTTGCTAGGCAAGACTCCTCTGGATAGAAGGGGAGTATGTTGGGAAGTGACCATGCGGAATTTACGTGGTGTTTCCCAAGGTCGAAAATGGGACGTAGTCCTCCATCTCTTTTGTCTACTAGAAAGTAGCGAGAGAAGAAACAAGAGGTGGCTTCATGTGATGGTATGGGGAAAATAGCTCCTTTGTGAAGTAGAGAGTTAATTTCTTTCCAGATGGTATGGAAAGGTTGGGTGAGGAAGATGTTTCCTACAGGGGTGTAGGTATCAAATTGTATAGCATATCCTCTGTCAATTATGTCCAGGACCCAGGTGTCTGTAGTAATAGTCTGTCAAGCCGGTAGGAAGTAATGTAGTCTGTCTAAATATGTAAGTGGTTGAGTTGGAGTGGGGAAGGGGGGTGGTTAACGTTATAGTAAAAATGAAGTTATTGTTGTTAGTGGGTCTGATACCACGATACTGACCTCTGGAGGGAAGAAGGGGTCGTGTCAAAGTTGTAGAGGGGGCATATGGTGTTTGCCGTCCTCTATAGAGGGAAGTGTTGAAAGGTCTGTTGTAGTATTGGGGACGGTAATAATAAGAGCCCCAGCGTTGGCGTTGGTAGGTGTATGGCTGCTGGTCATACTTGTAGACTATTTGTTTCATCTTGTGTTAGTGTTGTAGTTGTGAGTCAGTTTCAGGATTAAAGAGTCCTGCTTCATCCATTAGGAAGTCTCCAATAAGTGTGTATTGAGATAGGGAAAAAATAGCAGCTCGAAACCAGGCATGGCGACAAAGGGCCACTGAGCCTGCTATGAGTTTGACTGAGGTGTCAGCTGTGTGCTTTGCAAGGTCTTTTGAAGGCCAGATAACAGGAGAGCTTCCTGTTAAAGGCTTTAGCCAAAGGTTGTTCAGATGGAGAGAGTAAGTCTAGATAAGGAGAGGTTTTGTTTCATAGAAAAGTTTATAGACATTCATATAGGCTCTATAATGGGCTATGCATGGAAAAAGGCATGTTGGGGAATAAATATTTTTATTTATTTGTTTATTTGCCATGGAGTGCTATTTTTTATTTTCTTTTTTCTTTATTAGAAGGGAAAGTCTGGTTTTTCTGTATAGGCTTTGGTTGAGCATCTGTTAGTATAGAGTTTGCTTGGGCATCTTAGATAGCCATGAAGCTGAAGAGAAATCAATACAATAAAAAAATTATTATTATTTTCAATTTAAATTTTATTTCATTATTATTATTATTGTTCCTTTAGGAGTTGCTGGAACCATAGGCACAGCAGCTCCTGTATTTTTTAAAAATTTTGAGAAGATAGGGCAAGGTGGGCAACACAGTGGATGTGGGGGTTTCTTGCTCAACAGAGGACAGACATGAGTCTGCAATTGTATCTGATGGTTCTAGTGCAGAAAGGTTGAGGGCTCTGGCAAGTCTTATTAGGAGGGCTGAGAATTTATGAAATCCTCTTAACTGTTGTGGAGAGGGGTCAGGGTCTGGGAGGGGATCCTGAATAAATGGCTGAGGTTGTGGTTCAGTTTGTTCTTCTGGAGGATGAGAGAGTGTGGCAGGAGGAGGTGTATGTGGGGGCTGTGGGTATTTATCCGGTGGATGAGCATTGAAGCCTTTGTTGTGATATATAGTAATCAGGGGAGGGAGAATGAGCCCCCTTGGGAGGAGGGATGGGGGAAGTTTTAAACAGAAGCTGGATGGCCATCTGTTAGGGGTGATTTGAATGTAATATTACATTTGAATGTAATATTCCTGCTTCTTGGCAGGGGGTTGGACTGGATGGCCCATGAGGTCCCTTCCAACTCTTTGATTATATGAGGGATGGTTTGGCAAAGAAGAGGGAGAGCAATAGCGGTGCCGGGAGGGCTGTGCTGATGAAATGGGATGGATGGAGGGAGGAGTCTCCCGCGGTACCGGGGACTCTGGCTGGCAGGAAGGGGAGGGGAGGAAATGGGAGGATCGGCTGTAGGCTGAGTTTCTAGCTCAAGATGAGGAGCCAAGAGTTCAAGGGGGAGGAGGGGGGAGGGATCCTCCATTTGGAGGATAGTTGGGGGAGGCTCCTTAACTGGAGTATGGAACCGGGAAAACTGGGGCATCGGTTCCAGTGCAGGGGGACTCAAGGGCTGAGTGCCAGTGAGTTGCCGTCCCTTTTTTGATTTATTTGCTTTTTCCTTTGATTTAGCAGACCTCACGGTTCCAGTGCAGGGGGACTCAAGGGCTGAGTGCCAGTGAGTTGCCGTCCCTTTTTTGATTTATTTGCTTTTTCCTTTGATTTAGCACACCTCATGGTTTGTTTGAGGGTTTTGTTTCTCTCTCTCTCTCTCTCTCTCTCTCTCTCTCTTTCTTTCTTCCAGCGGCTGGCTCCGCTAGGGAAGCACTTGCCGTAGTTTAGTCACGCCTATCCCCAACATGTGGGGAGGGAGGCTGAAAAGGCTCTTGCAAAGGGGAGGACTGGGTGAGGAAGGGAGCCGTTTGCAGCGGCAAAGCACATTCATAGAGGAGGGCTTTAGCAGAGTCTCTCCCAAATTTTGAGTCTCTCCCAAACAAAGGAGGCATTTAGTATGCCTATCAGCCTTCGGGAGATTAGCCCCACAGGCTGAGCAGTTTCTTTCTTTTCTTTTCTTTCTTTTTTTTTTTTAAATAAAATAAAGGGAAGATATTCTAGCCTGAAAAGAGTCGTCAGCCGGTCCATGGTCGGAGTGGAGAAGGTAGGCAATCGAGGGAGAAGAATCCAATAGGTCAAATAAGTCAGAGAAGAAGTTCATAGATGCTGCAAGTTTAGCGCGGAAAAAGGAACTACCGGTCAAGCCACATTTGGCGGCATATATACTGGGGGGGGCGGGGGATGGGTGGGGCTTACATATATTCTTAAAATAATCATTAAAAATTGATTTAATTTGATAGAATGTTCCGGATTGCTGCGCAGGCGCACAGGAAAACCCATAGGTGCGCATTTCACAGATGACACGACAAGGAAAATACAATTACTGAGAAAAGAGAAGCTAATTACGGAAATTTCATCAGATCTCCTACATGCCTGGTCTGAGTGCACATGTTAACTTGAAGGCATGATTCAAAACAGGAACTGAAATCCCATTGCATTGCTTTAAAAGGCACAAAGCACCAGGATTAAGACAGACAGGAGGAAGAGCATAAAAAGAGAACTTGCGATCTTTGTGTCATTTTGGCATAGACAAATTCCAGGAATTCAGAACAATTTATCTCTTCTGAGATATACCATGGCCACATTATCTCTGAAAACACGAATACTGAGGAAGTAGATGGAATCAAAACAAGAAGTGGCCAAATACTGACTTCTGGTGTAATGGAGAGGAAGGTCTACTACAAAACTAATGAAAGTTTCCAGGTCTGAGGAAAACATCACCCTACACACACACACACACACACAAACACGGGAGAGGTTTTGCAGGAAGGTGACAGCTTCACTCCAAAATCTGAAGAGTAGCGATTTGCTTATCCTGTTGCTTTGGCATGAACATACAAAAAAGGCGCCCTTTCTGACACCTTCAGATTGACTCTAAAGTATGCTATATGGAAGAAAAAAAATAACAGATTATAAATGGTATGGATATGGTAATTAGTCAAAGTAAATTTCAGAAATTTCTTAGAGTATTTTCTTGTTCTTCTGTATTTGCATATTAACCAGGACTGCGTATCGGGCCACGTCACATCTGAAAAGTAATTATCCTCAATCACTGTTGCCAATGGATTTGTGCAGATGACAGAAACTAAAGAACACACATTCAAAACCTCAGCCTCTGCAATGACCTGACAGGTGCAGAACAGCTTTCCTGAAACTCCCCTTCCAAATACCACCTACATCTTCTTTTATTATCCCTGTGGTCTACACCGTGAAAGAACAAGTCTAGCATTTTAAAACACGTTTTAAATATGCACAGTATACATCAACAGCTACTCCTTAACATTAAGTAAGAATCAAAATGCTAGAAAGAAATAAAAGGACTCCACCCTTTTTTCACACCAGCATGTTTTCATCCCTCTCTCCCCCCCCCCCCCCACCCCAAAAAAGGAGCAATTCATCAAGATAGAAAACTGTTACCTGGTTAGCACAACTTCTGGTGGCAAATAAGAACTCATGGGACTGGATGTTTCTCCTTCAGAAAGACTTCAAAGTCACTGAAAACTAGAATCTCAAGACTAAACAAGAAACTTTCTCACAGGCCTTGAGTTCCTAGTGGAAGGTTGTTTAGCTATTATTACCTGAAGGAGTGAATGGGAGAGATATACAAAGTGTTTCAAAAAGTTGGACCCAAATTAAAATTGCTGCACTTTTACCATTAACTGCCCATGAATTAAACTCTTAGCACTTGAAAGAGTAGGGCACAGAGTTTCAAATGATTCCTGCCAGATGCCTCTCCCAGCCCACAAACAGCCCCTAGACCCAGCCATTCGCAAAAGGCAACCTCACAACACAAGGCCTGATGACATACTCTCCATTTGTCGAGTTATTTTTTAAGATTTGTTTCTAGATCAAAATGGTTAGTGCAATATAACTTTATAACTCATTAATCCGTTGGTAACTTTTTGAGTAATTGTAATATGCTGCCATCATGAAACATACTACTTTGAAGCTGAGTCCATTATTTTGAAACACTCTGTAAATGAGAAGATCTCCCACCTGAAGTCTGAAAAGCTCAGACCAAAATTTTCCACTGAATGACAACTAGAAGATCTGAAATAGAGGACTTTCTGTTCTGGCGAAAGAGAAATACAAAATGAGTACTGAGGGCAAAGAGTTGATGAATAAGTTCTTTTAGATAAACCATGGTTTATTGTAATCATAGTTTGGTGCTTAAGACAAAAAAATAAAACCAAAAGATCTAACTTCTCTGACCCATTTACAGTTGGTTTGTGCCCTGCCCTTTCTACCAGCTCTTGTTTCAGGGTATGCAGCTAGGGAATAAACTATAGTTTGAAGTTCAGATATCACATCAAACCAGAATGCATAAACCAACAGTAAGAAGTAAGTTCAGATTGTGGTTTGCATCTGGCTAGCAGAAGTAGATTTCAACATCACTAGATGGCAAATTTCAGCTAACCACATCATGACTTGTGACATGCAAATGCTGTCAACAGGGAGAAAAACCACACAAGGCATAAAATGGTGACAGGATGTCAAGTTTAGTGTTTGTGACAGAAAATGGATGGCAAAGCTGCCCTGTCCGGAATATATACACGGTAAAAGGCCTGCAATGTAGATAGATACAGTGTACAGCAAAGACATACTACAAGTAATTGATCATATGAAGCAGGAACTATTTTATACTTTATACCTTGAACAATGTATTTGACTTCCAGAGACCCATACATATCATGACATACATTTCGCAATTCCTATTTTTGCTATGGAAAACAAATTACTACATCAAGTATGAGCCAGCCACTCATGTCAAGAGTACGGTTTCATGAACATGGTCACTGTTGACCTAAGTAATAGCAAAGTGCTTCTGTCTTCATAAAGACTTACTCAATGTTGTACAATGGCATAAGCGTTTTTACGTTTCAGTGGTTCTGAAACAAACACGTACAACCATATCCCTGTCTGAGGTTATGAAAACATTCCTACAAGTAGCAATTGCCACATGTCTCATACTGATCAATACTAAAGTAGGTCACTCAACCATTATTACCCAGCATGGCTATCTTTATTGGAATGTGGCTTCTACTCCTCTTAGATTAGTAGGGCAGAAGAAGTCCATAATTCAATGGCAAAGTGTGTCAACTACCCAGACAGAGATACTGTACTACTATGTTTTTCCCATCCATCAAGACTTCAAAGTAAAAAGCTACCCTGCTGTGGTTAATGCACAGAAGCATTCACACTCTACTGAGCAAATGCAGAGTCTAGTGCAGATTTGGAACCTTTGCAAACAGCAAATAGACCAAGGCAAGCTGTACAACTCTGTACTTCCATATGTGTTAGACTACAATTTCCATAATCCCAAGTCAACATGACTAGTATTGAGATGGTGGGAACTGGAGTCCCACATGTCTAGAGTATAGGCTGGGGAAAGGCTCTTTTAGATGTGGGTGCTATGAGTAGGATGAAAAACATCGTCTAAATCTATGTTTTCCAAAGGAGGAATTTCAAGATTCCTTTAGAAAGAAATGCTATAGAACAGCAGATGAAAATTCATGGCCATCCCGTTTTCAGATTGCTGCTTACAACATCACTCTTAGCTTTTAGTTAAGCTGACAGAAGTCATCATCCAAAAACATCTGGATGGCCACAAACTTGCCACTCCTGATGTATAACCTGTTCTTGCTTGTGTCAGTTGCCCAGGAAAAAAAGACAAACAAAAGGGGAATAAGGATCTCTCTATATGGTGATCCTGTATTACAGAACACTGCATCCTGTGCAGTGGTTAGCTTGCCATTGATCTTCTCCTGCAATTTTATTGCTGTTCCACACTGCCCTGTTCAAGAGCAGATGATACACTCCATATTGTACAAAGAGGGAGCCCTCTGAAGAAAAGGGACAGAAATAGATCAACTGTTGTAGCCACATCCTAGAATCATAGAATCATAGATTTGCAAGAGACCTCATGGGCCATCCAATCCAACCCCCTACCAAGAAGCAGGAAAATTGCATTCAAAACACTCCTGACAGAGATCCTCTTTCATCTGCCCTCGGTAAACTAACTACAGACACATTCCAGGAAGGGAGACTTTATCCCCAACAGTATTGGAATCATAGAACTGGAAGAAACCACATAGGTCATCTAGTCCAACCCCCTGCCATGTAGGAAAAGCACAACCAAAGCACCCCCAACAAAGGGCTATACAGCCTCTGTTTAAAAGTTTCCAAAGAAAGAGCTTGCTTCCATCACATTCCGAGGCAGAGAGTTCCACTGTTAAACAGCTGTTAGGGTCAGGAGGTTCTTCCTAATGTTCAAGTGGAATCCCCTTTCTGGTAATCTGAACACATTGTTCCGGGTCCTAGTCTCACAAAACAAGCCTGCTCCCTCTTCCTAATGACAGCATTTCAAATATTTAAACATGGCGATAATGTCTTCTCTCAGCATTCTCTTTTACAGGATAAACATACCCAGCTCTTTAAGCTGCTCCTCATAGGGCATGGTCTCCAGATGTTTGGTCATTTTAATCGCCCTCCACTGGACACATTCTAGCTTGCCAATATCTCTTAAACTGTGGTGCCTAGAATTGGACACAGTATTGCAGGTGAGGTCTGACCAAAACAGATTAGAAAGGCACCATGGCTTCCCTTGATCTAGAAACTATACTGCTTTTGATGCAGCCCAAAATCCCATTGGCTTTTTTAGCTGCTGCATCACACTGTTGGCTTATGTTCAACTTTTTGTCCACATGGACAGTTGTCAAGCCGGTGTCACCCATCCTGTATCTATGCATTTTGTTTCTGCCAAAGAGAAGTATCCTACATTTTTTCCTCATTTAAATTCATTTTGTTAGTTTTGGCCCAGCTCTGTAATCTGTTAAGGTCATTTCAAATTTTGATCTGCACACTTGATAAGTATTCCTTCAAAACCTTCATCTGAGTCATTAATAAGGATGTTGAACAATACTGGGCCTAGGACTGAACGCTTTGGCACCATACTAGTCACTACTTTCCAGGATGAAGAATAATTGGTGAGCACCCTTTGGGTTCAGTCGCTTAACCAATAACAACTTCATCTAACAGTAGTATGGCCTAGCCCACATTTGATTAGTTTGTTGGTAAGAAGATCATGGGGGACCTTGTCAAAGGTTTTACTGAAATCAATGTACGCTACATCCACAGCATTTCCTGTATCTACCAAGATTGTAACTCTATCGATAAAAGAGATAAGATTAGTCTGGCATGACTTGCTTTTGAGAAATCCATTTTGACTCTTAGTGATGACAGCATTCTTTTCTAAGTGATTACAGACCGTGTCCTTAATGATGTATTGATGCAAGGCCAACTAGACAGTATTTACTTGAGTCCTCTTTTTTACCCTTCTTGAAGATAAGGACAGTATTTGTCCTCCTCAATCTGCTGGGACTTCTCCGGTTCTCCTAGAATTCTCAAAGATTATTGTCAGTGGTTCTGAAATGACTTTTGCTAGTTCCTTCTATACCCTTAGATACAGTTCATCTGGCCCTGGAGACTTGAATTCATTTAGAGTTGTCTGGTATTCCTGGACTACTACTTTACCGATTTTGGGTTGCATTTTCCCTATTACCTTGTTCACTCCCTATTGCTCAGGTTGAACACTGATTTCCTTTTGGGAGAAGTCTGAGGCAAAGAAGGTGTTGCACAGCTCTGCCTTTTCCTTATTCCCTGTTAGCATTTTACCACCTTCTCCATGCAGAGGCCCCACTGTTTCCTTGTTCTTCCCTTTTTTACATTAATTTACATTATTCTCCCCACAACTAACCCCTGCATTCTCTGGTTGCCCAAGCAAATGCCTTCCACTGTCACATAACAGCAATTGCCAAACCATGGCTGGCAACAGTTTGTGAGTGGCAATGGGACCAGTGTACCTTATGCCATCATAAATTCCTTTTTGTTCTTTGTTAATGTTGGAATTCTATAACCAAAATCCTCCCCCCAAGTCACATCTTTTTCCTGCTAAAGAACCTTCCACTAAATATAGCATTTTTCTAGCTGGTAGTGAGTGAGAGGAGAAACAGAGAAGCACCTAACTATGTTCCTGCAATTGAATGGCAGTGACAAGCATTCTTTGGGATTTCCAAGAAGCCCTCTGGAGCCCATTGAGAATTATGCAATGGCTGAGTGACTACTCAGCCATTGCATATCCTGACAACAGTGCAACACTTCTGAAGTAGTTCCCCTTGTTTTCCACCAGAGAGGAAATGGCTATTTTGTGTGTGTGTGAGAGGTACTGGGAAGAAAATGTGGGATTGAACAGAAGGCTATTGCAATTACACATATGCAATTTGTCTCTCAATCCAGGATCTCTGCCACATCTCATTTAAAAAAACATGACATGAAGATAACTTGGCAGTTGTCTTCCCTCTGTCAGCAAGAATGTATGATTGGTAACTTAATCAGAATAAGCCACCTCTCTCAAGAGAGTAATGACAAGCTAGATCTGATAAGAGACCTGCTTTCATACTACTAGCCATGAACTCATTCTCCTATCCGTCACTTGGACAATTTGACTTACAAACTGAGCTCCTCCATAATTTTCACAAGCCACACTGATCAGATAAAGGGTCTTAATAAATTGTGTGTCTGGGACACTACAGCACAGCAAACAAAGTGTAAAAGTTGAACAATTAGTGTCATAGTCCTACTCTTCCAAAGAAACTTCCAAATAAATTCATCTTGCTGGAAACGTTCTGGACAAGAAGCCATGGAGACAGCATCATGAATAAAACTTAATTCCCAAATGCACTCACAAACAAAAGCCTTCATCTAACCTGTTTGTAGAATCAAAGGCAACAGAATTCTCATTGGCTATCTAGATTCAAGAGGAAGTTGTGAACTAAAAACTTTTATCTTGTTCTTTTCAAATATCATCATCTCCAGTTCTCTCTCATGACTCCATTTATCTGTATGTTTCTTTTCCAATTGCATATCATATCCAAGTGAAAATATCTTCACCATCAAACTGGACTAGATGCAGCACCACTGTGAAATTCCT
This sequence comes from Anolis sagrei, assembly GCF_037176765.1. NCBI lineage: Eukaryota > Metazoa > Chordata > Lepidosauria > Squamata > Anolidae > Anolis > Anolis sagrei. The sequence continues at coordinate 117,468,354 of NC_090022.1, read as the reverse complement.
CCAGAAAGATCATATGTCATTAGATTTATATTCAGTCCCATTCACATGTCACTGCCTAATCTTTTGCAACTATCATCATCCCTGCAACAACAATTATGATGATATTGCATACACAGATACACACACACCCATCCTGCTATGAGGATGTTTGTTATGCTGTCCTGAGTTGCAGTTCAAAATACTTTGAAGGCCACAAAACAGCCATCTATATTCTACACAAATACTGTTATGCAAATCAATGTAAGAAATATATATACTGTATGTATGTATATATGTGTGTGTGTGAGAGTGTGTACAGTTGTGCACAGTGGCTAAAAGTGAGAAGAGTGCCAAAAACCATTAGATTTGGACAGTCTCAACTCTGTCCACATCTGTTACAGACGCTCAAAAAGGTGCAAGAAGTAATGCACGATCAGAAAGATTACCTGACACTTCTGCTTGGAGTCCATGGTTGCTCAGTGCACAGAACATACCAAGGAAATCAGAAGTACTGCTTTGTGAAAAGTCCTCTATCAGATAAGGTATGCAGTTTAGTTAGGAGAGTTTTAGTTACATCATCTGTGAAAACAAAAGAGATAGTAGTTACTCTTTCTTATTGGAAAGCAGCACTATGGAGAATTTAAGATAACAACCGATATAAGCAGAAGAAAAAACAGGAGATGAGTGCACATGTTTTTGGCAACTCACCTCCAGTAACTAAGATTCATTAGCCTAAATGCTGAAAAGACCATTTTCTACGGCAGAAAAGAGTTTCACATAGATTAGAGCATGATTAACACCTTGGCATTTGATACGTTTTCTTAACACATACAGAACTGGTGCTGCAAAGGTGGAAGGCTCAAATGCCAGCCAGAAGGCATGTGATAGAGCTAGTTGTAACAGATGACCACTTATCTTGCTATTTTTATCTCTAACCAGGTCCCTGGCCAGATAATCTCTAATAGAACCCATAGTAGCAACTCTTTTGCTTTCCGAAAAGCACAAGAAATTCTCTTCCACAAGGTAACTACAGACCTAGCTGTATGTCTGACCAATAAATTCAGGTTGGAAAGTCTACAGAAAGATGTTAAATTCCTAGCAGTTTTATATTTCACTATGTCTGGAATTAACCACGACTACCTGCATAGCTGTGTTTTCCTACTTGTGTTGTTTGATCTACAAGTCAAATTCCAACCACATTCTCTTCCTGAGCTACTATAGAATTGCAAGATGCCCAAGTCAGATCTTCCGCTAAATACCCAAGTCAGGGGTAGAATGTAATCAGTCTTAGAGAATGATGGATCTCTGAGTAACAAGGGAAGTTTTTATTTCCACAAGTAAAGCAGACCTATATTAGCTACATACACTGTCTTATTTGGACAGCTCCAGCTGATATAGGCACCAGTTTACTTCCAAATGTGTTATACACTATTCATTTTTCTTTTTTGACAACAACTCAATCTAAAAAAAAACCCCAAAGAAATATATGAAATGTTATAGTCTCAATACTTTCTCATTAAAGACTGAAATATGAACAGTATAACATCCTCAAGTGGGTATTATAGTCACCAGCAAAAAAAAAAAAAAGGGCCACAATTCTCAGATGCCAACAATGAACATTTATTTTTATTTATTTTACATGGATTGAAATATTTGCTATGATTCTTGAACTCTTAGTTTATATTTAAAACCAGGATAGATGTGGTGAGGTGGGGGTGTTAATTCACAACTATCCAGCAGCAAGTTGCATGATTCCCAAATAGGAAAAAATATACAAAGGTAAATTTTACACAAAAAAAATCAAGTAGGTAAGTGGAAATATAATACACATGCTTTATCAAAGGTGCAAACATTTAGCATTTCACACTGTAATATTCTGTGTTATTTTAGCACACAGTGGTAACAAAACAACAAGAAACCCCATAGCCGTTCATTTCCATTCCCTGAGTGAAGGAAGAAAATGATTATCACTAGTTGAGAATCAGAACACAACAAGAAATTCAGATCATGTCTCCTGAATGAAAAGAAAAAACTCTTGCTGTAACCTAAACCTATAGCATTCCAACCACATTCTCAGGGAGGAGGGTGTGTTTGGCTATGAAACCCACTGGGAGAGCTTTGGAGAGTCACACTCTCTCAGCCTCAGAAGAAGGCAATGGAAAACCTCCTCCAAATAATTTTTGCCACAAAAACCCTAATATGGTTGCCTTACAATCACCATAAGTCAGGAATGCGTTGGAAGCACCAAAACAGCAAGGCTCCTCTCTGAAAATGTTGATACTGGCAATCCATAAAACAAAAAGTACTTTGAAAATGCAAAGTACTTCAGGGAAAACAAAAACACAACCAGCCTTCAGTACAATCCTGGCTCCTGGCAGTACCTCGACGCAGCACTGATAGAGAAGGTCAGGAGGGGAGACAGCTATGCAAGGTAGGAACACAGCCTGCATTGCAGCAAGACAGTTTGTCTCTGAAATGTGACCTCAAAATCAAGCCATGCTTTTTGACAGCCATTAATATTTGAGTCACAACACCTCAAATTTTATTTCCAACACCTATGTCAGAGAACAAGCAGTTCCAACCATTCCATTTACTATTTTTCTTGGATTTTGGCAAAGGAGCTTCTTTTCCACAGCCAGCCTGAAGTCAATAAGCAGCAACCAGCTAAAAAAATGAATGGAAGCAGCACATAGCAGTTGGTTTTAGTTAGTTATTACATCTTCAGGTTGTCCTGGATTTAATTAGTTCATACACAGAGTTAGATTTACTTATATGTCATCATTCTCCCTGGATTGGGGTTGTGGGACCTCTGATCTGTGAATAAACAGAGCCTAGCCTCTTCCCAAACTCTGTACAGGCCTCTCCACTCTGAGCCAATGCATAGAGGTGTTGGTTGAGCCTCCATCTCAGGATAGTTCTACAAAGCTGAACAAATGCACATAGAAAACAATAACCAAGTCATTGCAGTAAACAAGCAACAGGGAGCTTCACCAAAGGTAGAAGAGGAGAAATACAAGAGAGATGAGGAAAGTCTCAACCTATCCATCACAATGAATCGGTTTGCAAGATTTTTTATTTATTATTTATTTAATCAGATGCTGGGAAGATTATTTGGCATATGTGACTAGCCATTTTTTAAAACTAACACTTTTCCATTCAGTATTCCATTCCTTTCAGCATATCATCATTTAATCTACACCAGGAAATTTTATATTTGTATGCATGCATGTTTTCCAGCTCATGGCAGACTTCAATATACTATAGAAATCTGATTTCAGTAGATTTAAGATTTGCTCAGATATTCTGAAACACCAATTAATATGTAAGATCTATCACTACAGCAATTCCCATTTCTAGAACAGCTGTAAAGCTGATCCCCAAGCATATTTACCACACTATTATACAAAAGGGAAGAAAAATGTGACACAAGAACAAAATAACCAAAATAGGATAGTTTTTACCACACTGTATTTTGTACCTTTCTCTCTCTCTATTTAGAATTCATAGGGATTAAATTTTGCTGAGTATACTCGCATCTCATTATAGGATCACAAGAGTGGAACGGGGCCTTTAGGCAAATAAGGCCAACTCCAATACAGGAAATCCTGTAGGAAAGTTGAACTCATTTTTGTGTGTTTATAAATTTTTGTTTAACATTTTTATTTGGCTTAAAATGCAACCTTCCCCACCCCTGTAGCCCACCCTTTAGAAATTAAAAATAATAAAAAAAATTATACAAAAGACATTAGAAACACAGTTGGCTTTTCTCCACCCCCGCCTCAAGCCAAGGCATCTACCAAAACGTTATCATGTGCTTCTATTCTAATTGCTTAACTTCTAATAAATAAATTGAACTTTAGTAAAATGTTTCAACAATTTTCCCCAATATAATATCTTGTTATATTTTCCTCTTCAAATTAAATATTTTTAATTCTTCCATCCCACATTTTGGAAAATCTATGCATGCTAGTTAGATGAAAGCAGACACAGCAATGTGACAAACCGGCAATACTTTGCCCAATTATATTTAGCAAATCGTTCAGTTCATACAAGTCCAGCAACTACTGAGAAATAAGCAGCAGCAGCACTTCTGCCTACTAGTGTCCATCTAAAGATGTTTGTGTGCTTTGTTTTAACCACAAAACTTGAATCAGTACCTCTGTAGCACAACACACTGGTGCCAAGGAAGCAGGGTGTTAGTATGTGGAAAGCATTTTCCACTCATATGCAGGGTGGGGGGAGTGAGTAATTTAAGTCAGATTTTTGCTGAAGGCTACAAAGGGAATCAATATTCTATTCTTGCAGCACTGATAGCAATGTCGCTTAAAAAGATAACATGCTCACCTTCTGGGAAATCTGACTCACAGCCATACTTCAATGAGTAAATCCAGGACAATCTTAAACTAAGCAGAAGATCCATTGTCCAACTGTAAGGAGAATATTAAATAACCTACAGCAGAGTGGAGAAATGTGTGACCCTCTAACTAAAGCAGCCACTGCTGAGATTATGGGAGTCACAATCCAGCAACACCTGGAGAACAGCACGTTCCCGACTCCTTTCCAGAGTCTTAGAACCTTTTAATCAGATGCTGGGAAGCCAACAATACCACAGGCTCTGAAGAAATACATATGAAAGATTAAATGATAAACCACTCTTTTAATTTAATCATCATGTACATATGACACTCTCATCAACGGCATTTATAATTACTACACAGAAAGGATAACGTCAGCCAGCAAATTCTTACTATGCCAGGTGTTCGCTTCAGATGTGAGAAACATAGGTTCAAATCCTTTTGTCTGCTGTTATTTTTAACTTGGGAGATCATTCTCTCTCAGACTCACCAGTAATAGAGTGATCTTGTAGCATGTGTATACAGAACTCATTTTTGTGCACTGAGTACATCATACTCCTGGGTAAGAACTGACAGGACTACAGTCTAATTTATGCCCCTTCTACACAGCTGTATAAAATCCAGATTATCTATTTTGAACTGGATTATCTGGCAGTGTAGACTCAGATAATCAAGCACAAAACAGATTATGTGGATTATCTACCCTGATATTCTGGATTATATGGCAGTGTAAAAGAGCCCATATAGTTCTGAATTCCTTCCAATATGTAATAAAAAAAAAACGCTAGTCACAAAATTACCTACACTGAACAATCTTTATAGCTTCCCTCTAGCCCATGAGGTCAAAAATACTTATTCATGATAACTGGGAATATTTATATATTTATTTACAACATTTATATACCACCCTTCTCGCTCCGAAGGATACTCAGAGTGGCTTTCAAGTTATTTGTTTTATATATATATATATATATATATATATATATATATATATATAAAATTAGCGTAGCACAATATTAGTAACATACATTCCCATATAAAATATATAATTCTTATATTGTATTATTATTAGTATTATACTGTATTACATTATAATATTATTATCAATATTATATGTGTATACAATATAT